>NC_054607.1:17904762-18213512 GCF_004785595.1 Juglans microcarpa x Juglans regia | reverse complement strand
AAAATGAAGAAGAAAGTGAAGAATCATGTGGGGCATTCAGGAACTCATGATCAAGAAGAAGAAGTACTTGGCTTGATTGATAGAACTCCGAAGATACCTCGAAGGTATGAATGCAGAGATTGCGGCATATCCTACCCCCTTACCAAGGCTTGGGAAGTCACAGATCCATCCACAAGGTGAAGGAGAAAAAAAATACAACAAATAATAGCTTCCAAACCGATAAGACGAAAGAAAGCGATGAATTTCTATCAGATGATGAAGTGAGTCAATGATCTTCTCAATTAACCTAGTCTATCCTGTCATATATAGAGGATGAAGATTCTAATTGATCATGTGAATGAACCTCCTCATGTTTAGTTGTGAAATGCATCAGCTTGTCTCAAAAAGTTAGTCAATTTATTGAAATATTTCTGTCTTTGATGCTTACTTCGATCCAAGCTAATCATTTAGCTCTCTGCTTCTTAAACCCTTTTGGCATGGTAATCCTGTTTAATTGGAGCATCTTCTTTTTGCAATCGGAAGTATCCAAACGATGAGTTTTGATTCTTTCTTTCTGATATGAACGTGTTCATGTCTTGTTGTGTATTTTTGTCATGATCTGGTTAAGCCAGTTTGTGATAACTCATTCATATATACATGATTCAAGCTCACTCTATCAGCCTTTTGTTTTTTAATGATAATTGTCGAGTTATTGAAGTTGAAAGGCCATGCAGAATATTTTCTTTCCATGACAACTCTACTATTCAATGGTGCTACCTGCAGATGATCACTCTTTAAGTTTGTAAAATTTATGCCCTTAAATCGGGACCCTTTTCACTCGCATAAGTTCTTCTTGCATTTGAAGGAAGATTCTTAGAAGGATATTGATTTTAGCAATATATTTACTAAATTGGATTCAAAATATAATAGAAATTGAAATGAAAAAAAAAATGATAATCAGAATGAGACAAAGAGAGAAACTCTAAGGACTACATTGTTTTTATTATCTGAGTCTCTGTTCATAGGAATGGAAAAAATACCAACTTACAACTCTTTTAAAACTTATATATTTTTTTTATAGTTATAAAAAAAAACTTATATTTTATAACTATATATGAAATTGAGGGTAGTTTCATGAAAATCAAGCAATAAATGACATCTCATAATCAACTCTGTTGACTATATCCACAAGTCATCCTTTATCCAACAATGAAACCCCTCCAAAGATAAAGCCAGTTTAGCCAACTGGTGTGCTACCCCATTTCCTTCTCTCTTAATAAAGCTTAAACTCCAGTTATACGTGGTTTTAAAGATAGATTTTACATCCTCAATAATATGGCCATACCAGGTCCAATTTTCTACTGGGCTTTTTTATTGAATTTACAACAACTTGTGCATCACCTTCAAACAAGACTCTGTTAAATCCCAACTCAGAACATAGCTTAGCTGCTGTCCTCAGAGCAATACTTTTTGCAACTACAGCTCGAGTCGCCATTTGACGTCGATCACAGCATGACGCCATAAGTTTACCCTCACTCTCCCTGATGACAACTCCCACACCCACTCTCTAATTTGCTTCATCAATTGCTACTTCAAAATTGGCTTTAAGGGTTCCCTCTACTGGCTTTCTTTCCCCACCACACTGGTTTACATTCTTACTGCCCTGTGCCTCCTTGTATTCCTTTAGAGTTGATAAAACAATTTTAATAACCAGTGAAGGACTAATAAAATTGTCATAAAAAACTACTTTATTCCTTCTGTGCCACATGTCTCTGAGTATAGATGCAGTTTCCTCTAGTTTTTCGTTATCAAGATTGTGGCATAAATTATCCCACAACACCATAAAATCCTATACGATCACCACCCATTTCTACGGTGCACTCCCTGCCTCTGCCCATATATCATTTGCCGCTGGGCACTTCCATAACATGCACATGCATTATGGTTTCCTCTTCTCTCAAGCAAATAGGGCAATTTACAACATCACTAATCCTCCTTTTAAACAGTAAATATTTAGTTGCAAGAAATTCATTACTTGCTCTCCATATAAAATGTTTGGTTGCACCTGGGACATTTAAGTTCCAGATCTTCTTTCATCTTTCATCTGATTTCCTTGTTGTAGAGCTTTCCCCTAACATCTTCCTTTTTCTGTCTTGAGCCACATGGTATGCACTAAGAATTGAAAATTTGCTATCTTTACTGAAGTTCCATGTTAACTTATCTTCTGATCCACTGCTACTAATAGGTAACCTGCAAGTTAATTTAGCCTTATCACAGTTAAAATATTCTTTTACAGTAGCTTCATTCCAGATCTTCAAATCTTCTATTATTAAGTCACTAACTCTTGCATCTGTCCCCAGTGAAGTTACAGGAGATTGAACACAGTAGGTTGATGGCTTTGGCAACCATTTTTGTCCCCATATATTGATTTGCTGTCCATTCCCTACACGCCAAAGCAGTCCCTCTTTCATTATATCTTTAGCCATCCACACACTTTTCCAAATTAGTGATGGAGAAGTTCCTAGTTTGGCTGTCAATATATTTTCCTTACTCAAATATTTTTCTTTATAAACCCTTGCTACTAAAGATGTAGGATCATGTAAAAACCTCCAACTATGTTTTGCTACGAAAGCCAAATTAAAACTTTCTATATCTTTAAATCCCTGCCCTCCCTTGCTCTTTGTCCCTCCCATATAATTCCACCTCTTTCAATGAATCTTCATCCTATCTTGCTTATTGCCCCACCAAAAATTTGCCAACATAGCTGAAATCTCAATGCAAAGTCTCTTAGGAAGTTTAAATACATTCATGGTATAAGTAGGCACAACTTGCAAAACTGCATTGATAAGAACTTCTTTCCCTGCCTTTGACAAAAAGCTATTTCTCCAACTATTTATCTTCCTCCATATTCTTTCTTTAATTCCTCAAAATATATTAAACTTAGATTTACCAACCATTGATAGCAAACCCAAATATTTTTCATAATTCCGACACACTACTGCCCCTGCTACATTCTTGATTGATACTTAACCCCTCCACCAGTATTTGTACTGAAGAAAATGTCTTGTTTCTATTTAATTCTGCCCTGATGCTCTTTCATACACCTCAAATACTTTATGCAAGTTAGTCCAGTCAGTTTGTCTAGCCCTACGGAAGATAACACAATCATCTGTAAATAACAGATGATTTATTCTTGGAACCTTCCTTGCTACTTTCACTCCTTTTATCAATCCCTTATGTTATGCTCTATTTATCAAAGAACTTAAACCTTCAGCACATAAAATAAATAGATAGGGAGATGAGGATCTCCCTATCTCAAACCACAACTAGGCACAATCTCTTCACCTGAATTTCCATTTACAATCACAGAATATCTTACTGATTTAACACATAACATAATCAAAGAAATCCGTTTCTGCTTAAAACCTAACTTCCTCATTAAAGCCTCAAGATAGTCACATTCCACACGATCATATGCCTTAGACAGATCCAATTTCAAGGCCATACTATCCTGAGAACCTTTCTATTTTGACTTCATAGTATGGAGAACCTCAAAAGCTACCATGATGTTATATGATATTAACCTACTCGGTATAAATGCACTTTGATTGCATGCTATTATATCAGGTAGTATTTTCTTCAGTCTATTTGATATAGTCTTTGAAACTATTTTGGAAAGTACGTTACAAATACTAATTGGTCTAAAATCCTGCACTACCATAGTGCTCTTTACCTTTGGGATCAGAGCAATACAAGTAAAATTCAGAGTTGGTGAAATAATTCCATTATTTAAAAGATCAAGAGCTGCAGAACATACCTCATTCTTCACAGTACTCCAATGCTGTTGATGAAACCCTGCTCCAAACCCATCAGGCCCAGGTGACTTGAGAGGGGACATTTGACTAAGTGCTTGTTCTACCTCCTCTGTTGTAAACATACTGCCCAGTTCATCATTCATCTGATTAGTGACTTTAGTCTCTACAGCTTCCAACATAGATTCAATATCCTCAGTTGAGGGAACTGATGAAGAAAATATACTTTCAAAGTAGTCTCTGAAGGCCTTCTCTATCTCTTCCCTTTCTGTTTGCACATTGTTAGAAACATCTCTAATCTGCTTTATATAACTTCTCCTTTTTCTTTCAGTTGCACAAGCATGAAAGTATTTGGTATTCCTTTACCCCTATTGATACCAATGCATTTTTGCTCTTTGCCTTCATATAATATCTTTATCTTCCTACTCTAGTAGAATTCCTAACTCTCTTCTTAATATTCTTATTTCCTCAACATTTGTGGATTCTTCATTCGGTTGCAGCTGTCTTAGTTGCTCAGTTTTAGCTTTTATCACTATTTCCCTCCCTTTAAACGTATGTCTGCTCCATCTACTCAAAGTTGAGCTACAAAATTCTAATTTTTTCTGAACACAACCTACTGTATCTGAGGTTTGCACCACTTTCTTCCATTCAGCCTCAATTACTTTCCCACAGTCTTCCTCAAGCCCCCAACTGTTCTCATACTTGAACTTTCTTCTATGTGCAAAAACCTGGTTGTACCCCTTACTCGAATGCAGTGATATTGGTTTGTGATCAGAACTACATGCTGCCAATATTTCTACCTTCGAATCTCTATAGAATTCTGGCTAGTTGGAGTTAGCTACCACCCTATCGAGCCTCTCTTTTGTAAATGAGTCATCGCTATAGTTGTTACTCCAGGTATATAAGCAACCTTTCCATCCCAAATCAAACAAGTTGCAGTTCTCGAAAACTCTACGAAACATTTACATCTAATTCTCACATCTTGGCTTGCCTACTAGCTTCTCTCTTTGTGATAATATCTCATTGAAATCCCCTATGACACACCAAAGTGGCCACTAGGTGGTCTAAGAGATTCCAACAAATCCTAACTTCCTCTCCTCTTACTCACTTATGGCTGACCATAGAAAGCAATAATAATCGACCTATAATTCTCCCTTTCACCAATCACCCATCCACTGATATGTCTCTGTGAGTCACTAATAATGTCAACTTCCATTTCCCTCCTCCACAATAACACCAAACCCCCACTTCTCCCCACTGAATCTACTACAAAACAACCTTCAAAACCCAATTTATTTTTTTAAATAGGCTAATCTCCCTGCATTAAGTTTGGTTTACATAAAAAAAACCAAACTGGGCATCTTATCCTTTACTATTAAGTAAATTTCTTGAACTGTCTAGGGGCTCCTAAGCCCCTGACATTTCCAGCTTAAGGTTTCATTGGTACTGGCGGGGTTGCTCAGCAACCACTGCCAATGCACCTTCAATCAATAAATTTGAACTACCATTCATACTCTTAATCCTCTTAGGATTAATCTGCCTGTTCTCCCCCTCAACATCCTCTAATAGCTCTCTTTTCTTTTCTAAATGCTCAAGAGAAGAAATTGAGTTCATACCTTTATCCCTTGCCTTCCTCTTCTAGCTTCCTCTTCCCTGTTCCTCTTTGTTCAATAGCCCCATGCTACCTCTCTGATCTCCTACTCCATCTTGCATACCCAAGCATGTGTTTGACTTCACAGTTGCGTATCCGCCCAATTCTTCTTCTTCATCTGAGATCCAATATAAATGGGCTTAAAAATCAAGCCCATCCCACTGCATATTTCTTCTTACTTACCTTCACTATGCTCTTTGCCAACACATACCTTCCCCCATTTCAAACTCCTTCTCTCCTTATCTTCCATTATCAGTTTGAATTTTGAATAACTGATTTGCTTCCTTTCGTTTTATTTTCCTATCCGCTCCTTCCTTTTCAGTTACTACTGACTCCTGATTGGTTTCCACGGAATTGCTCGATTCCATTTTCTTCCAACCACCTCCTCACCCCCCATCATCGCCGTAGAACTAGGCTCTTGGATCTGCCTCACTCTGTCTATGCCTTTTCTTCTACCCCTGCCTCTCCACTATTCCTCATGAAATCTCCACCAATATCCCCTAAAATTCTCCTCCCAGTGGCCTCTGCACGAAGCCATGATCTGAACTGGTTAACTCCTCATCCACTCATGACCTTCTGTCTGTTGCACAATCTAGTATCATGCAATATTTGCCTACACGTAAAACAGAGCCGAGGTGATTTTTCGTATTTGAAAGGAATCCACACCTTCGAGCCACTTGCATTAATCATTGGCCCTCTTACTATCGACCTTTTCAAATCGATTTCCACTTTAATTTGAAGGCATTTGCCCCATTCTATTCCTTCCTCATCCACATCAATCTCCATCACTCTTCCGATTGAATTGCCTACTTTCTCTCCTGTATTGCAATTCATATGTGCCAATGGCAAGTTGTGCAATTGCACCCATAAAGCTTCATGCTCGAATTTCATTTTCCCCGACTGTGATACACCATCAAACTTCCGTATTATGAATAGTCTATTATCAAAAAGCCATGGCCTCACTTCTTCAACTTTTTGCTTGTTCGCATGAGTGAATAAATTTGCCCCAACTTCCATAAACGTAGCCGGTTTGCTCAATCTCCAGATCTTAGCCATAGTAGTAGAAATAATTGACTTGCTAATTACCCGTTCAAGGCAGACTTTCCCGATCAAGCATTTCTCTCCTTTCTTTAGCACCACCTCTGATTCTTCTTCATTTAGATCAATCGTCCCCATCTCTTCTTCGATTAACTTCATTTGCGCCCACATATCTTCTAAGTCCTCCATCAGCACCTTGCTCACCTCACTCTTCCCTCAATTCTCTGTCTCTTCCACAAATCTCAACCCAAGGTCGATTGCCTTTCTCCACCTCTAATTTCGCTCAAGCAAGTGCTCTCAAGAGAAACCAGAGAAGAGACTTTTTCCTCTCTCTCTCAAATCATGAATAATATTTCGCCTCATTTACCTATGTAAACACGCCACTTCATTAGAATATATATCAATATTATAAAGAACAATACTATACATCAACCTACACTCTCCACACACTTTACGTGCCATCACTTCTTCTTCCTTTTTTTTTTTTTTTAACTACAATGTGAAGTGTGCTGCGGCTGCAGCACACAGTAGGCTGCTGTGAATATTTTCTCTATTATAAAACTATTCTCTATTTTATGTAGAGTTGTAAAATAGTTGAAGAGAACGTTGTAATTGGATCATTTTCCTTCGTAATATTGAAAGAAAAATGATAACTTTATAACTATTTTATAACTCAGGGATAATTTAAAATATTAAAATTTATTTTTAACAGAGTGATTTGGTTTTATTGATTGATTAAAAATGAGTTGTAAATGAATTATAAATATATAATTACTCTTATTAAAATTTATTAATAAAGTAGCATTATTGCATTGGTAAATTGTAAAATGAGTTGTAAAACTTTATAAAATTTTAAAAAAGAGTTGAATAAGTAAGAATAAGGGCTCGTTTGGATAGTGAGATGAGATGAGATGGTTTTAGATGAATTGAATAAAATATTGTTAGAATATTACTTTTTAATATTATTATTGTTTTGAGATTTAAAAATGTTGAATTGTTTATTATATTTTATGAAAGAATTTGAAAAAATTATAATAATAAAATAAGATGAGATAATTTAGATATCTAAACGAGTTCTAAGAATAAAAACGAATTTTATCCTAAAATGATATTGACTCTGAGAAATTTCTTCAAACTCGGATAAAAAATTTTGAAAATCTTAAATCAGGAAAATATAGGGCCATATTTCGGCCTAAGCCCAAAAAGAGCCGAAAACAAGTAAAAAATTAAGCCACTAATAGGCCGAGGTGAGCAAACAATGGGCTGAAAAGCGGCCTTGGTAATCGCTTTGTATTAAAAATATAATAGAATTAAATTCTAATACTTTCCAAATGCGAAGCGGCCTTGCTGGTAATTATTTTTAGTGGAATTGATTGCTTTAATTAATTGGTACGTGTAGTTTTCTGTATATTTATGGAAATCTTAATTTTTTACATGTAGAATATATTTATTTTACAATATCTTAAAGTTTGGTTTTGGAATTTTTATAGCCAGAACTTTTTTATAACCACAGTACTACAAGAAAAACGAATATTTGTGATGAATTATTTACGACGAGAATAACTATTTACGACTAAAGCAAATTCATTTTAATAGAAAATAGTTATTTTTACAGAAAATAGCTGGTTACAAATAAATAATTTTTTAATTTTTCTATACTTTAAATAAGAGTTATTAATAAAAAGGAAATGATTTGGGGGACTGGAAAGCCTCTTTGGTAATCTCTTTGTATTAAAACTATAATACAATTAAATTCTCGCACTTTTTGCAGAGTATGTTTCAAGCAATTAAGAAACAAAAGTAAAGAAAAAGTGTAAAAGAAATCTAAGAAAGTCTATTAATTGTCTGGCAGCTTAACCAAGGCCAAGTGGAGTCTTTGATCAACTTTGAAGGACCAAAGTTGTATACTACTGTTTACTCTGAGCCCGTTTGCAACTACAGCCTCTAACCATGGGGAACTCAATATGTATGCATTGGTTTTATCCAATTTCCACTTCCTCAAGTTGATTTATGATACGGTCATGCTTGGCTCTATCAAAGGCAATTCTACCCCTCTGTAATGAACCCCATCTGCTTCTCTTTTTCCTAATTACTTCTCTTCCTCTTGGGTGAGAAACTCCGCCTTGATTTTTCCATTTGGAAATAAAAGTCGGGTTTGATGTTCGTCCAAATCAGTGGGGGTCAAAACCTTTTGGATCACAAGCTTTATGTCGCAACCATGCAGCTCCATCACGATTTTGTTCATCAACTGTGCTGGCATGTCGGGTATTGGTACTGGATCAGGCATCCGTTGATTGTAGTACTTCATTTTCTTCCTCCTCTTCCTTTTGGGTTTCTTGGTCTCTTGATCTTCTCCTTCTGCGTGCACGTTGTTACTGATGTTTGCAGCTGAGATATTATTACATCCAAACGGCCTTCGGCGTTTCTTGGATGGAAGAGTTTTCAAGAACTTCTCAAAGTCATTGGCTTCAAAAGTCCAGCGTTTCTTCAGTGGTAGAAGTCCTAACTCCATCTTCTTTCCTCCACTGTTGTCATCATGATCATCTTTCTCCTACTTTTGTTCTTAAACCTCGAAACATGTTCAAAGAATAAAAATCATGAATGCATTTCGAAAAGTGTTCAATGCAGAGAACGAAACCTTCAACAAATGAGATCATGTAGATAAAGAGCATTAATCCTAAAGCTGGTAGTATTCGAAGAGGCACAGAAGTCCTATTCCAAAATCAATTTGGAATTGGAGATTATATATATATATATATATATATATATATGTATATAGGCAGGTTCTTACTGCATTATGGATCCAACGTTAGAAAAACCAGAAATTTCAAATGAACAAATTAAGAAAAGTTGTGCGTATCGGATTATTTAAAATATATTATTATTATGATTATTATTCATTTATGAATGTTGCTTGTAACATAAATAAACAAAATTTTGGGTTTTAGTTTTGTAATCTTTTTTTATTTTTTGGATAAGCTTTACATACGTACTGCAGTAGGAAATTAAAGTCATCCAAAAATAAAATTTGAAAGTTATAGTCGCAAGTGATCAATGAAACTCAGAATAACGACTAACTACAAGAAAAATGCCATTTTGTAGTGCCACTTTTCGTCGTAAAAACTGATTGAAATCACCGCAAAAAGTATTTCTCGTCGATTCTTAATTCGTTGCATTAATTGCCATTGTTTATTCACTATTTCTCTGCTGCAACGAACGTCTAAAACCAATAACTATGTTGTTCTGCCCATTTTGTTGGTCGCAAAAAGTGGTTAAAATCGCCGTAATTGTGCATTCGAATTCCATAAAAAAATCGTTAGAAAAACCATATTATAGCAGTAGCATCGCAAATACTGTCAAGTTCGCCACAAATGTTGTTCTATTTGAAGTCATTAATTGTCTATTAATTGTCTAGCAGCTTAACCAAGGCCAAGTGGAGCCTTTGATCAACTCTGTAGGGCCAAAGTTGTATACTACTATTTACTCTGGGCCTGTTTGCAATTGCAACCTCTAATCATGGGGAACACAAGATGTATGCATCGATTTTACCCAATTTCAAGTTCCTCAAGTTGAATTTGATATGGTCAGGCTTGGCTCTATCAATGACAGTTCTAACCCTTTGTAATGAACCTCATATGCTTCTCGTTCTCCAAGTCTACTTCTCTCCTCTTGGGTGAGAAACTCTGCCTTGATTTTTCCATTTGGAAGTGAAAGTCGGGCTTGATGTTCGTCCAAATCGGTGGGTGTCAAAACCTTTTGGATCTCAAGTTTTATGATGCAACCATCCAACTTCATCACAATTTTGTTCATCAACTGTGCCAACATGTCGGGTACTGGTAATCATGCATCCGTTGATTGTAGTACTTCATCTTCTTCCTCATCTTCCATTTGGGTTTCCTGGTCTATTGATCTTCTCCTTCTGCATGCAGGTTGTTACTGATGTTTGCAGCTGAGATATTATTACATTCAAATAGCCTCCGGCATTTCTTGGGTGGAAGAGTTTTCAAGAACTTCTCAAAATTGTTGGCTTCAAAAGTCCAGCGTTTCTTCAGTGGTAGAAGTCCCAAATCCATCTTCTTTTCCTCGATTGTTGTCATCATAATCATCTTTCTCATACTTTTGTTCTTGAACCTCGAAAGATATTTCAAGAATAAGAATCATGAATGTATTTCGAAAAGTGTTGCATGCAAAGAACGAAACATTCAACAAAGGAAATCATGTAGATAAGGAGCGTTAATACTAAAGTTGGTAGTATTCGAAGAGGTGCAAAAATCCTATTCTTAAATGAATTAGGACTTAGAGATCATATATATATGTATGTATGGCAACAAGTATCATTACAATTGCAACCTAATTTAGGACCAGTAAGATCTGGAGATTCAGTTTCTGAGTGATATTCTGAATCACTAGAACTGAACTCAAGGATATCAGATGATGAAGACGAAGCTATTTTTAGGAGTTGAAATAATTCTTCTTTATCATTGTTATCAATATCCAACTGATTAAGTTTCTTTTTTAATTTTTTATCTTTTTTGGCTTTCTGATGGCATTTGTCTGCGAAATGACCTGGATTGCCACAAATAAAACATTTTCCTTGAGAAAAATCCTTAGATTTTTTTTCTTAGGAAATGGCTTAGAAAATGGTTTTTTATAAATTTTCTTGTAAAATTCATCACGGGATTTTCTCTTGATACCACCATGAGATTTAGAAAACTTATGTTTCCTTTTAGATGGAGCTATAGCAGGAAGTCCAAATTGTTCACAAAATGTTCCCATTTCGTATTTGGTTTTCTTGTTATTTCTCATCTGCTCACGAAACATTCTTTGATCATTACACATACTAATACCAAGTTTCTTGATTACTGTACAAATATCACCATAGGTGTATACATCGTAATTAAGAAACCCAGCAATAGTAAGTTCATCCTTCACCTTGTAAGCGAACAAGCGAGGTAATCCATCAATAAACTTTTCCTTCCAGTAAGGTTTCTGGCTATCATTCCGAAGCATTACTTTGGAAATAAAAACATCTTGGTACCATCTATAATCAGACATCTGATGACATCTAAGATTATTTAACTGGTCGCTGATGCGGCTGGTTATATCAGATGGTGTGCCAATAAAATACTTTAAAATTGTATAAATCAAAGTATTAACTCCATCAGATTGGGCAGATCCAATGGATTCATCAAAAATAGGTAACCCTTCGTCATTACACTTGACAGCGTTCTGAATGGTTTTCTTGGCATCTCTGGTTAGGTGTTTATCCCACCAATTTCTCAAAACACCAGAAAAACCTTGTGTTAAAATCTTAACAATATCAGGTTGCCTAATATTGCTATTTACATAAGCATTTGCCACAAGAGACATTTTATTCATGGTATTCATGATTTCTTGTTCAGAGAAACCATCAATATTCATTCGTAAACCTTGTCGGCAAAGTAAGAAGATTGACTTTGAAAAACTTTCTCTTCAAACTGTAAATCAGGAGGAGTAGGCCTGGAATACCAATTCTTCGTCAGACTCATTGGTTTGGGTCCTTTTGAAGAAAATCTGGCTATTTCAGGTTTTAAAACAATATCTTGAAAATTCTTTTCAAGTAAATCAAGATGTTTTTCTTCAGAGGAGTGATAGTTAGAAGACTCGTCTGTAGTTTCAACAAGAACTTTTTCTTCTATTTCTTTGTTAGACAAAGCACTAGTAGAAGGCTGTTCTCTCTTCAGATCATTAAGCATTTGATCAATCTTATCAAGAGTCTTTGCCTGTGGATTTTTAAAATTAATTTTGGCACGACTTTCTGGTAAGATAATCAAAGGTTTTTCAACTGTTTTCTTTGGTTGATCTTTAGTCAAAACCAAAGGAATAGGATCAGGTTTTTTAACCTTTTCTTCAATTCGATCCAACTGTTGTCCGATCGTATGAAGGGCAAGATTCACAAAGTTATTCTGAGAAATAACCTTTTTTGTTTCTTTAAGAATCTTATCATTCTCAGATCTCTGGAAACAGTTTCCGAGATTTTGAAAAGTGAAGCAGATATCTCAACTCCCTTATGGATGATGAGAACAGTCTCTAAAGGTGGATGACTAGATTGAACTACCATCTTTCTTTCTTCCTTGACAAAATCAGTTTTAACAACATTTAAAATATTATTAGAAACATAAATATTTTCAACAAAGTCAAAGAAAAGAATATGTCGCTGCTTATTCATTTCTTCTTTCTATTTCCATTTAACACGTTGTTTTTCTTTTTCAGAATACTTTGTGTGATAAGCTTTTCGCCTAGCACTGTTTTTGGAAAGTTTGTATTCTTCAAAAAGATAAACAAGATCGAACGCAAACGGTTTGTTCAGCACAATTAAACTGTGATGAACTTGTGGTGCAACAGGAGCTAGCATATCTGAAGCTGTAGGTGATAAAGATGAGTTATCATCCTCTTTATCGGCTTCGTTATGAATAGGTTGGTCTTTAGAGGATCCAGAATCCTGTGTAAAATAAAAAGCAGAAGTAACTTGAGAGGACGTTGAAAGTCCTTTCAATTTTAAAACAGGATTTGACAGGTTGGGCTGTTTTAACAGAATCTTCTGGAAATTATTTGAGATTTTGGTCTCTTCTTACTGGAATTTCTGACCCAGCAAATGAAGAACTAGATCCAGCAAAAGAATTTCTTCTTAGTCCTGGAGATCTAGTCTGATCAAAACTAATTTTAACAGTTCCATCTAGGTACTGTTGAATGTTACTTTCAACATGGTTTCGGGGGATGGAAGTAACTTCTTCTTCCAAAATCCATTCTTTGGGAAGAGTTATATCTTTCCAAAAAATCATTTTTTGAGTTGAAACATCTGCATCTGGGGTTGAACTATAGATCAGAAGAGTTTTTCCCTAGATGGGTCTTGCAATAGCTTTTGGATTTAAACTCGTTTTTAAAATACAATAATAAATCCTGTAAATTAAAGTAAGGGGTTTGCTACCCTTAAGCATATCATATCCAGAAGTTAAAATGTTTAAAGTCAAACATTTTGAAATATGTTCATCATCAAGAGCAAGTGTTAAATCTAGATAACAATTAAAATGGACTGGTCCATCCGTTACGGAGGATTGGATCATTCCAAGAATACTTGTTTCAAAATTATTGAATCTGGCATCCCTTAAACAAAACAATACGGATGCATTGATGCCTCTCCTTGTTAAAGGTTTGGCAGGAATTTGGACAGATCCAATATGAATATATCTAAAACCTTGCTGCAAGAATTTTGTCATCTGTTCTTTTGGGAAGAGATAACATTTTTCTTGAGTTTTGGAAATAGCATAAGTTTGTTCAACAGTACGCATGCAAAATTGTGTGTGCATAGATCTCTCAAACCAATTGGTTCGATAGATCGTGCTAACATCAAGTTTTGGAATCTTCCATGATCCCAACACAGACGACTCTGTTGTTTCACAAACACAGTCTTCCTTATTAACTATGTCAGGCGGCATAGCCGACCTGGAACTAATTGTTGAATTGGATCTATTTATCCAACTCATTTTGTCCTAGGACAACACCGACCGTTGCATCTCAGGGGTCTGCAAACTTACCACTCTCGGCCCTCGGGTTTGAACCTACAGCTGCCCTAAACTCGTCTCCCTGGCTTCAAAATGGGACTTACACCTCCGGATTCCTAACCTACTTGTCGAAAGATGATCCTGAACTAATCAAAGTAGAAACTTCGGGTGGGGGTTGTCAGAAAATAAAATAAGTTTAACAAAGAAGAAGCAATTCACAACAATTAGATACCAGAGTAGGCTCTGATACCAAAACAGCAGAAAGAAGGAAAAGTTAAAGCTGACTGAAGAAGAAGAGAATGAAGGGAATGGAAGAATCAGAGTAAATTGCACAATAATTAAATTATGCAAGCACAAAGTAAACAAGCAGTTAAACCGGCCATATGCATGTATGAATATGTAAAATTAATTGTAATGAACATATAAACTTTATTAAAATTAACAAGCTTAAAGTAATTACAGACACAAGGTAGTGCAGATTGGCATTTATAGAAATCAAGGTAAATAAGGAGACTCAGAAATAGGGAGAGAGGATCAGAAGGTTTATCTCGAAGTTGAGTTCTGCCTTAGCTCAAGGGTAAGGTTCTCCTTTTATAACATAAGGAGTTCCTGTTTACAATCATTAAAGTAAAACAGTAAATCAATCTGTGAGTGAACAGTAGGAACTGTTTTAGCACAGGCATAAGTGGTATCATCTTTATGTCTTCCAGCTGTCTCTGAGACGGCTGCTTTAGGCATAAGATGACAAAATAGCACTCGGTCGTCTCTGTGTCTTCCAGCTGTCTCTGAGAGCGGTTGCTTTAGGCACAAAGTGACAAATATCTCAAAGATGACTCTAGTTAGTCTTCTTTGAACTCAAGTAGTAGTCAATCGTCTTCCAACTTTGGAATGTCTTCGGAGTCATGACCAAACAGATTACTGTACGAAGTCTCTAAGGATGCTTCTGAATTCTCATTGTCTTCAGAATTATTACTCGCAGACTTAGACAGTTGTTGCTCAAGCAATTTTATTAAATTTTTTTTATTAAGTTTGTTAAAGATGTTATCTTTGGCAGACTTAGAAGATTTCTTTGAAGATGAGCTGGTGGTTTTTCCTCTTGCTGAAGGAGTTGGTGAATAGGGGTCTGAATCATTAGGGGATATTTAGGAACAGGTGAACCAAATTTGATTACTGGGAATTCCTTCTTGTCTTGCAAATCAGGGGCGACTTGAGGGAAATCTTTAATCATCTAGTTGATTACTTTTTCAGTATATCCAAACCTATCCCACCACTTCGTGAAGTAGACTCGGTCAATTATGTTAGCATTTTTCTCAAAAGTCCATTTGAAGATCCACGGTAGTTTGTAGTTCTTGCAAAAATGGAGCTCATAAGGAAACATGACTGAATGTCGGTTTAATTGTGTACCAGCAACTTGTCTGTAAAATGTAAAAGCTCTGGCTCAGGAAAATTATCTGGAATTAAACCAAATTGGTCCCACCATTGGAGAAACCAATAAGGGAATGTTCCTTTGAATCTTGTATCAAAATTGATGAACCATGAATGGATCATATCAGGTACTTGAAAAAACATGAAGCGTCTCTAGGCAGTTATATAATCAAAATAATTATAACTCAGTGCAGATTCTGAGAGTCTTTTGGGAGTCCATGGGTTTGTTCCCCATTCGGCTTGTGTAATGACTCGGAGGATGTAAGCACTGTGATAGATTAATTTGGTAGAATCATTCTTATCATAAATGAGTTTTATGACAAGAGAGTTGGTGAGAATCATGATACTGGAATAATACTGGAGATTTTGGATAAATTTTCAGGTATCCAGTGGAAATTGGGAGAAAATAAGAAGAGGCTGTTTTGAACAGATCTGTTAGATTAGAACGGTTAGGTTCTATATGAAACAGATGGGTTATAAACGGCTTCTTCAGATATTCCGATTTTCCTTTTAGGAGGAAAAACTGAGGAGTAATTAAAGTAGGTACTTTTGATGCCACAACTTTCGCATATGGATCAAAAGATGTAGAAACCGTAGACGCGAAGGTCGCCGGTTGTACAATTTTACCAAGAGATGTAAACCTATTGGCAATATCCAGTGCTGTTGATGAGGCACTGGGCACAGTGGTGGATCCAGACTCATTCTTGATGAGTTTTATACTAAGTATTGGAGGTGGGGGTTTCGCTCTCTATTTTTCTTTTCCTTTCTTCTTGCTCACGCTTATAGTTGTGTGTATGCAAGAATTCTCTGGTAAAAAAATCAGGGATAGAATTATTAGTGCTTTTGATGTATTCAATATCGAAATAAAAAACACTTAAAATACCTTGCCATCGTGCAAAAATATATTTTGATGCAATGTTTTCAACATCTTGTTCTAAAACAAATTTAGCACTCATGCAATCAATTCGAAATAAAAACTTTTTATTTAACAAATCAGATTGAAATTTAGAAATACATAGTACTATAGATAAATTTTTTTTTAATAGTACTATATTTTTGTTGTGCAGGATTCCAGGTTCCAGAATGGAAGCGAACAATTTGTTCAGGAGAACCTGGTGAAACAGATTGTTTCAGAATGCCACCATAACCAATGTTAGAGGCATCTGTTTCAACAATTTTAAATGAATCAGATGTAGGGATACCAAGGCACGGAAGGGTTTTGACATGTGCTTTGATTTTCCTTACCAAATTAGTATGGATTTTTGTCCAAGGAGGAGGATTGGAAAGGAGTCGTTCGAACAAAGGACAACAGTGTTTCCTCATATTCTTGTAAAAATCAGCAACATAATTGAGAGATCCTAAGAATCTCTTCAATTTTTTTTGTTGAGAATGACATCAGGGAATTTGTCGGTGAAATCAATGACTTTCTGGATGGGCCTGATTTTACCTTCGGAAATATCATAACCAAGGAATCTGATCTTGGTTTGGAACAATTTGATCTTTTTCGCAGAAACGACAAGACCATTGATTCTAATGATGTCTAGAAACGAATTCAAATGTTTCCAGTGTTCATCAATAGATTTAAAAAAAACAAGGACATCATCTATATAGACGATGGTAAAAGCAGTGAACGAGTTGAAAACATCGTTCATGATATTTTGGAACTCACTAGGGGCATTTTTGAGACCGAATGGCATTACATTTCATTCAAAATGACCAAAAGAGGTTACAAAAGCTGCCTTATACCGGTTTGACTCGGCTATCTAGATTTGCCAAAAACCAGATTTGAGGTCAAATTTGGAAAAGACCACAGCATTGCTCAACCTATGAATTAAGTCATTTTTGTTGGGAATAAGGTACCTAATCCACTGTAAGACTTTGTTCAAGGGTTTGTAATTAATGACTAGACGAGGGATATCTCTTTCTAGTTCAGCATTTTTTGGACATAAAAGGCTGGACAAGACCAAGGGGACATGCTGTCTTTAATTATGCATTTTTTCTTAAGATCTGCAATTTCCTTTTTGCAGAATTCTAAAGTCTGACTATTCATCTGAATGGGTCTGGTTTTAGTGAAAATAGTGCTTTCATAAAAATTTTTGGGAAGAGAAACGATGTGTTTCTTCCTATGCCAAAAAGTATTTGGTAAATCAGAACAAACATAAAAAATAAAACGCTCGTTAAAATCATCGATTTTTGAAATCAATATTGGCAAAGATAATTGTTCAGAAATCTTTTTGTATTTGATTTCCTGTTGGAAAAAATTCATATGTTTTTCTTTTGCAAAGAGCAAAAATTTCAAACCTTTATCTTGATCAATCTCTTGACGAGATGCAAATTTAAATTTGACCTTTTGACCAAAAGGGTCGGTAGTAATACCATCTTTTTCAGTCAAAAAATGATATAAAAAAGTAGAAATAAATGGAATGCCTAAAATCACTTTGTCAGACATGTTTCTGACTAAAACAGAAGGGATTTTAAAGCAAACATTGTTTTGACAAACATGAGCGTTGTTAAGCTCATATGTGATTTTCATCTGAGATCCATTTGCAGAAAATAATTTCTCAGAAGATTTTTCAAAATATTTGCTAGGAATGAGTCCCTCCTAAATGTAATTCAGGTCTGATCCGGAATCAATCATAGCAACAATAGAAAATTAAAAATCATGGGCAACCACAATGGTGACCCTTGAAAACCATTTTGGAGGAATGGTATGATGGATCAAACAAATCTGATTATCAGCTGCTAACTCATGTTGACTTGAACCAGAATCGTTTGTTTGCTCATTGTCAGAAGGAATATCCTGATCAATTTGTTTATCAATTTTAAACACTAAAAATTCTTGTTTTAAAATCTTATTTTCAGATTTAAGGTTGTTAACCTTAGTTCTTAGTTCAACGATTTCTTTTTTAACAAGATTTATTTCGTATTGTAAATCATTGGTAGAAATTTCCTTAAGTTTTGTCTTTTGAAATCTCTCCAAGGTTTCTTGAAAACTAATTATTTGCTTAGAAGACTCTGGTTCTTGGCGAGACATGGTCTTTCTTAACTTAAGAAGATATTCTTCTCTAAGCTTAGGATTTGTTATTTGAGAAATCAAGGTTAGCAATAGATTTACTATCGTCTTTTAAAAACGAATTTAAATTTAAAAGCTATTGCAAAACCCATTCAGGGAAACACTCTACTGATCCAGAGTTCAACTCCAGATGCGGATGTTTCATATATATATATATATATATATATATATATATATATAGGCAGGTTTTACCGCCTTATGACTCTAAAGTTCAAAAAACCAGAAATTTCAAATGAACGAATTAAGGAAGGCTATACGCACCAGATTATTTAAAGTATATTATTATTATTATTATTATTATTATTATTATTATTATTATTATTATTATTCATTTATGAATTTTTTTTGTGACATAAATAATCGATGAATATATCGAAGTTGTGGGTTTTAGTTTTGTAACCTTTTTTTATTTTTTGGATAAGCTTTGCATAAGTACTACAATAGGAAATTAAAGTCATCCAAAAATAAATTTTGAAAGTTATAATCGCAAGTGATCAATGAAACACATAATAACGACCAACTACAAGAAAAATGTCATTTTAAAGCGCCACTTTTCATTGCAAAAAGTGCTTAAAATTCCTGTAAAAAGTCTTTCTCATTGATTCTTAATTCACTAAACGTTAGTTTCCATTGTTTATTCACTTTTGCTCTACTACAAAGAATGTATAAAATCACCACAATAACTATGTTTTTTCGGCAATTTTGTTGGTCGCAAAAAGTGATTAAGATTGTTGCAATTGTGCATTCGGATTCCATTAAAAATAATTGGGAAAACCATATTGCAGCGGCGTGGTAGCGTCGCAAATACTGTCAAGTTTGTCGTAAATATTGTTCTATTTGAAGTCATTAACTGTCTATTAATTGTCTAACAACTTAACCAAGGCCGCGTGGAGCCTTTGATTAACTCTAAAGGACCAAGTTGTATACTATTGTTTACCCTGGGCTCGTTTGCAAATGCAACCTCAAACTATGAAAAACTCAAGATGCATGCATTGGTTTTACCAAATTTCCACTTCCTCAAGTTGATTTTTGATACGGTCATGCTTGACTCTATCAATGGCAGTTCTAACCCTTTGTAATGAACCCCATATGCTTCTCTTTCTTCTAATCTACTTCTCTCCTCTTCGGTGAGAAACTCCGCCTTGATTTTTCCATTTGGAAGTGAAAGTCGGGCTTGATGTTCGTCCAAATCGGTTGGGTTCAAAATCTTTTGGATCACAAGCTTTATGTCGCAACCATGCAGCTCCATCATGATTTTGTTCATCAGCTGTGCCGGCATGTCGGGTACTAGTATTGGATCAGGCATCCATTGATTGTAGTACTTCATCTTCTTCCTCATCTTCCTTTTGGATTTCCTAGTCTCTTGATCTTCTCATTTTGCAAGCAAGTTGTTACTGATGTAAGCAGCTGAGATATTATTACATCCAAACGGCCTTTGACATTTCTTGGGTGGAAGAGTTTTCAAGAACTTCTCTTAGTCGTTAGCTTCAAAAGTCCAGCATTTCTTCCATGGTAGAAGTCCCAACTCCGTCTTCTTTTCCTCCACTGTTGTCATCATGATCATTTTTCTCCTACTTTTGTTCTTGAACCTCGAAAGATGTTCAAAGAATAAGAATCATGAATGTATTTTGAAAAGTGTTGTATGCAAAGTACGAAACCTTCAACAAAGGAGATCATGTAGATAAAGAGCGTTAACAAAGTGCGAAACCTTCAACAAATGAGATCATGTAGATAAAGAGCGTTAATCCTAAAACTTGTAGTATTTGAAAAGGCGCAAAAATCATATTCCTAAATCAATTAGGACTTGGAGATCATATATATATATATATATAGGCAGGTTCTTACCGGCTTATGGCTCCAACATTCGAAAAACCAAAAATTTCAAATGAACGGATTAAGGAAGGTTGTACGTACCGGATTATTTAAAGTATATTATTATAGTTATTATTATTATTATTATTCATTTATGATTTTTTTTTTGTGACATAAATAAACGTTGAATAGATCGAAGTTGTGGGTTTTAGTTTTGTAATCTTTTCTTATTTTTTGGATAAGCTTTGCATACGTATTGTAGTAGGATATTAAAGTCATCCAAAAATAAATTTTGAAATTATAATTGCAAATGACAATGAAACTCATAATAATGACCAACTACAAGAAAAATGCCATTTTGCAGCGTCACTTTTTGTCGCACAAAGTGGTTAAAATCGCCGCAAAAAGTCTTTCTCGTCGATTCTTAATTCGTTGCACATTAGTTGCCATTGTTTATTTACTATTTCTCTGCTGCAACGAACGTCTAAAATCGCAACAATAGCTACGTTTTTCCACCGATTTTGTTGGTCGCAAAAAGTGGTTAAAATCTTCACAATTGTGCATTCGGATTCCATAAAAAAATTGTTGGGAAAACCATATCGCAGCGGCGTGGTAGCATTGCAAATACTGTTAAGTTCGCCACAAATGTTGTTCTATTTGAAGTCATTAATTGTCTATTAATTTTCTAGCAGCTTAACCAAGTCAAGTGGAGCCTTTGATCAACTCTAAAGGACCAAAGTTGTATACTACTATTTATTCTAAGCTCATTTGCAACTACAACCTCTAATCATGGGGAACTCAAGATGTATGCGTCGGTTTTACCCAATTTCCAGTTCCTCAAGTTGATTTTTGATACGGTCAAGCTTAGTTATATCAATGGCAGTTCTAACCCTTTGTAATGAACCACATATGCTTCTCTTTCTCCTAATCTACTTCTCTCCTCTTGTGTGAGAAACTCCACCTTGATTTTTCTATTTGGAAGCGAAAGCCGAGCTTGGTGTTAGTCCAAATCGGTGGGGATCAAAACCTTTTGGATCACAAGTTTTATGTCGCAACCATATAGCTCCATCACGACTTTCTTCATCAATTATGCTGGCATGTCGAGTACTGTAATCAGGCATCCGTTGATTGTAGTACTTCATCTTCTTCCTCTTCCTTTTGGGTTTCCTAGTCTCTTGATCTTCTCCTTCTGTATGCGAGTTATTACTGATGTTTGCAGTTGAGATATTATTACATTCAAACGACATACGACGTTTCTTGGGTGGAAGAGTTTTCAAGAACTTCTCGAAGTTGTTGGCTTCAAAAGTCAGCATTTCTTCAGTGGTAGAAGTCTCAACTCCATCTTCTAATTTTTCTCCATTGTTCTCATCATAATCATATTTCTCCTACTTTTGTTCTTGAACCTTGAAAGATGTTCTAAGAATAAGAATCATGAATGTATTTCAAAAAGTGTTGCATGTAGAGAGCGAAACCTTCAACAAAAGAGATCATGTAGATAAAAAGGGTTAATCCTAAAGTTGGTAATATTCAAAGAGGCCCAAAAATCCTATTCCTAAATGAATTAGGACTTGGAGATCATATATATATATATATATATATATATATATATATATATATATATAGGTAGGTAGGTTGTTACCACCTTCCGGCTCTAACGTTCGGAAAATCATAAATTTCAAATGAACGAATTAAGGAAGGTTGTATGTACTAGATTATTTAAAGTATATATTATTATTATTATTATTATTATTATTATTCATTTATAAATATTTTTGTGACATAAATAAACGATGGATGGATCGAAGTGTGGGTTTTAGTTTTATAGTCTTTTTTTTATTTTTTGGATAAGCTTTGCATAAGTACTGCAGTAGGAAACTAAAGTCATCCAAAAATAAATTTTGAAAGTTATAATCGCAAGTGATGAATGAAAGTCATAATAACGACCAAATACAAGAAAAATGCCCTTTTATAGTGCACTTTTCATCGCAAAAAGTGGTTAAAATCGCAGCAAAACGTCTTTCTCATTGATTATTATTTTGCTGCATGTTAGTTGCCATTTTTTATTCACTATTGCTCTACTATAACGAACATCTAAAATCGCCACAATAACTATGTTGTTTTGGCGATTTTGTTGGTCACAAAAAGTGGTTAAGATAGCCGCAATTGTGCATTTGGATTCCATCAAAAATCGTTGGGAAAACCATATTGCAGTGGCGTGGTAGCATTGCAAATACTGTCAAGTTTGTCATAAATATTGTTCTATAAGATGTCATTAACTATCCATTAATTGTCTAGCAGCTTAACCAAGGCCGAGTGGAGCCTTTGATCAACTCTGAAGGACCAAAGTTGTATACAACTATTTACTCTGAGCCCATTTGCAACTGCATCCTCTAACTCTGGGGAACTCAAGTTGTATGCATTGGTTTTACCAAATTTCCACTTCCTCAAGTTGATTTTTGATACGGTCAGACTTGGCTCTATCAACGGCAGTTCTAACCCTCTGTAATGAACCCCATATGCTTCTCTTTCTCCTAATCTACTTCTCTCCTCTTGGGTGAGAAATTCTGCCTTTATTTTTCATTTGGAAGTGAAAGTTGGGCTTGATGTTTGTCCAAATCGGTGGGGTTCAAAACCGTTTGGATCACAAGCTTTATGTCGCAACCATGTAGCTCCATCACAATTTTGTTCTTCAACTGTGTTGGCATGTCGAGTACTGGTACTGGATTAGGCATCCGTTGATTGTAGTACTTCATCTTCTTCCTCTTCCTTTTGGGTTTCCTAGTCTCTTGATCTTCTCCTTCTGTATGCAGGTTATTACTGATGTTTGCAGCTGATATATTATTACATTCAAACGACATACGACGTTTCTTGGGTGGAAGAGTTTTCAAGAACTTCTCGAAGTTGTTGGCTTCAAAAGTCAGCATTTCTTCAATGGTAGAAGTCTCAACTCCATCTTCTAATTTTTCTCCATTGTTCTCATCATAATCATATTTCTCCTACTTTTGTTCTTGAACTTTGAAAGATGTTCAAAGAATAAGAATCATGAATGTATTTTTAAAAGTGTTGCATGCAAAGAACGAAACCTTCAACAAAGGAGATCATGTAAATAAAGAGCGTTAATCCTAAAGCTAGTAGTATTCGAAGAGGCGCAGAAATCCTATTCCTAAATCAATTAGGATCTGGAGATCATATAAAGATATATATATATAGGCAGATTCTTATCGGCTTACGTCTCCAACCTTCATAAAACTAGAAATTTCAAATGAATGAATTAAGGAAGGTTGTATGTACCGGATTATTTAAAGTATATTATTATTACTATTATTATTATTATTATTACTCAGTTATGAATTTTTTTTTTTACATAAATAAACGATGAATAGGTCGAAGTTGTGGGTTTTAGTTGTGTAATATTTTTTTTATTTTTTGGATAAGGTTTGCATACGTACTGCAATAGGAAATTAAAGTCATTCAAAAATAAATTTTGAAACTTATAATCGCAACTGATCAATGAAATTCAGAATAACGACCAACTACAAGAAAAAAGTCATATTGCAGTGCCACTTTTCGTCACAAAAAGTGGTTAAAATCGGTGCAAAATGTCTTTCATGTCGATTCTTAATTCGATGCACGTTAGTTGCCATTATTTATTCACTTTTCTCTACTGCAACGAATGTCTAAAATCACCACAATAACTATGTTTTTCCAGCCATTTGTTCACTTTTCTCTAGGACTATTGGGAGTTGTTGCTTGAATGTCTGGTAGGAATGGTTTTTTCCATTTCTCATATTTTCCGTGAAGGTAATAAAGTTGCAGATTTCTTTATCCGTTAAGGGGGGAATCAGGGATCACGAGGACGTATGGATCAAGTACGAACTTTCTAACTTCTACTGTGAGGGGCATGATCCGACTGGATAAGATTGGTTTTCCGTCTATAATCTTTTGAGTGTGGCATGTGGTTAGATGGTTTCTTGTTGGGCTTTGTATAGGATGAGTTATTTTATTTTATTGTAATTTGTTTGATGCATGGGGTATTTTTTGTAAATCCCAAGTGTTCGTTTGTTACCACGGTATTCCTCTGCCATAAGTGAGGGTTTATTAATAAACTTTGGATAGAGCTGCTATGTGAGTGGCTACCGGCTCTTCTTAAAAAAAAAAAAAAAAAAAGAAACTAATTAAACACCAATTTATTAGCACAATTTCAGTCTAACATAGGCTACTGACTTCTGCTTCATTATAACTTTTTTAATGGTATGTTCGAACGAACGAAGTCTACCTTATTGAGGATACAAACAAAAATAATAAAGTCTAGCATACAAAAAGCTAATAAATATCTACTCATTTATTCAACAGTATTTGCAAACGACCTATCCTACGCAATCAAAAACTGACATCTCACAGCAAAAGTTCAGAAAAAAAAAAAATTAAGCAAATTCATACTGAACAGAAGAAGAGTAAAGAGAGTAGAAATGAGGAAGAAAACGAAAAGAAGAAGTGTTACCTTGTGAAGTGAATCTATGATGGGAGACTTTAATGAAATGCTGCCTTGCTCTCTTCTTTTAATCCATGTTCTCTTCTTTCAATCTCTCCACTTAATCATGTCCAGGAAAATTAATTATCAAGAAGAAAACATCAACCAAGCAGAATTATTCCCAACCCAAAATTCCCAAGTCTGCACTCAAAGGGTAAATCAAAAACAAAAAACAAAACAGAGTAATAATAGGAAATATTTTATAGCAAATCTGTAAATACAAGAAGGGTGTTGATACTGACCACTTGATACATTCCAAGCAATATAAAAGTATAGGATTCGCCCCACTTGATACATTGTATAGCAAACCATGCTACAAGAGAGAGTATGAGGGATCATAAATAGAAAGTATGCAAGTGATCAAAATATATATACATATATATCCATATGACCATAAATATAAATAGAATTCATAAACTGGAATCATTCTCACCATCCCATAGAGGGCTTTAACTGGACAATAGTAGATTGAAAGCATGCACATCGTTTAGCATCTAAGATTCCTTCTCCAATTAATTTCTATGTATATTTTTATCAACTAATAATAAAAAACCAACTAAGGACAGATAACCATGGTGATGTAAGTAGGTCACAAAGTCCAGCCACATCACGAAAATATGCAAATAACAGTGGATTCAGAGAAGTAAAATAACCCATTCACATGTGCAAACATACCTAAGAATAAGACCATTAATGTAGACAAATACCATCTTAAAGTAAAACAAAAATGATCTAGTTTTCTCAAGAACCATAATTTACACTATGAGATGAGAAAACCAAGAAGTGGAACTTACCCAATATATTTCGGACCATTTTCACCAACAACCAAATACTCTTGGAGCATTGTTATGGCATGCAACAATAAGAGAATAAATATTATATGCAGTAATGGTACTATGAATGAGAGTTGCATTGAAAACAGAGTAATAATACTGCCTAACCAACAAATCTAACCAACAATCAACTAAGCAAGCGAAAAAGGAATAATTAACAACCAAAACATATATAAAGACATGATTTGAAAAAAAAAAACATGACAACCAAAATATGATATTTTCAAGTTTATACCAGTTTGCACCATCTTCAGCAAAACAATTCATAAAAACAAAACATCTATACAGAGCAGTTCATTCAGCAACATTTCCAAACTAATTTATGTTTCAGCAACCATGATGAGCATGCTAAGCTAATACAAAGCTGTCTAGTTGTTCCGGTCCAATTCATACACACCATTTCCAAACTCAGTGCAAATATAATACTTAAGATGTTGAGAGAGAGAGAGAGAGAGTCAGACTCCTAGAGGAATTAAGATGCTCACCTTTTTTTTTAATAGGTAATACTAAAAAAATACAAGAGCTTTAATAATGGAGAAACCCAACCCATTCAAACACTGCAATAGCACCTCTTAGCTCCTGCAATTGCACCTCATATTTCATCCCAACAATACAAACACTAAAACAGCACCAAACACAACCCATGCAAAGCCTAAAATCAAGTGATCTGCATCCTGATTCTATTTTGATAGAACAAACGGCGGCATTCATGATTATGGTAATTAAAAGTCCTAATTAAGACTAAGCAATAATTTGTAATGTCCCATTTTCGAAAAAGAAGTTACAAAGCAATAAAAATATATCTATATTGCATGATTAAAGAATTATCCACTTACAGCTCTCTAATTACCAACTATAGTCAACTTTCAAAATATAAGTGTAAGAAATGGGCAACCATAGTGGGCACCCCTTCACCTTCTCTTTGAGGTTATAAAGTGGTTATTAAACCACTTCATGAGACTTGATAGCTAGCCATTAAGGGTCAGCCTGAGGGTTACGCTTAGAGGGGCTATTTACATAGCCCCTCTCCCCTTTGTATGAGACACTTGCATCAAGAACGATTTCTCTCTCAAATGGTTCTCTTTAGTCTCGACATTTAAGCTGTGGAACGTATGAGTGTTGCTTTGGTATTACCACGTAGCACACTCCACCATCGATGTGAAGATCGTGGACGAACAACGACATTGGAGAATCTATGGAACAACCGCACTAAATCTACGATTTACCAATGAGGTAATATCACTTCCGCTGTGTACTTTGATCTAGTATTTCTAACAATAAGTTTTAAAGAAAGTTTAAAGGCTGACACGTGGTATACTAATTAGGGCTGGAAAACGGGAGTCTATCCCCAAGCCTGCTCGGCTACTCATGCATCTTGCCCAACCTGCAAGGCTGCATGCTACCGGACAGGGAGAGGAGATGGCTGCTACCCGCCCTATAGATACTAATGTCATGTGGAATTCTCCAATTAGTTTTCTAACAAGAATTTGACTAAGATACCAAATTATTAGTTTTTTTTAAAAAATTCATGTATACATTTTTCAAAAGTTGAAAATCTAAACCTCGATTTGTAACAAACATAAAAATCCAAATATTGATTTTGCAATTAACTCTAAAAAAGATAAAGCAAGTTCATGAAATGGTTAAAAAGTTCATTAACTAAGATCAATGTCATAGTCATATTTGTAGTCATCAGACAAATTAATTAAGAAATAATTATACTCGTGTATTAACTATATATAAGTGATTCTTCTACTTTCATTCTTTCTAACCTAGTAAGTCTTGCTTGTGTGTGTGTGTGTGTCTATATATAAAATTCCATGCATAACATCAAATATTATAAATTGATATACATCAATTTCAAGTCAATTACATTTTCAAGAAGTTGGGAATGTGGATTCCTACTTTTTTTTTTTTTAAGGAAATCCACATTTCATTCAAATCGGGGTTGGGATGGGAATCTGGATTCATATAGGCATTTGAATTCTCTCTCATAAATCCATACAATAAAAATAAGCTTTTAGGATTTTTAAGAACCCTAAAAGATTATGGAAAATGCTAAATATACTACAAATTTCACTTAAAAATCATATTAACTCCATGTGATTGGTGAAAAATCACTAATATGATAATATGGTTTGAGTTTGATTTGAACTTTTGATTGGTGAGACAGCCGTATGTAAAACTTTTATACATATAGCATTACCCAAAAATTATTTCGTCCAAACGCCACATATATGTGTCAAATCAGACGCCCAATCAGTTCTAATGCACTAAGTTCATGTGTTATATGAAAAATTGTGAGCCTATTAACATTAAGGCAATATCTTAAAAAGCCTATTTATTTCAAAAAAGAAAATAAAAGAGAGAGACGCAAAACTCGGGCAATGAGTATTTATTTACAATAAAAAGCTTTATGAAAAGACATATCAATCTATAATAAAATAGAGATGATTAAGGGATACTTGGGGAATAAGATGAGATGAAAATTTTGTGAATAGTAATAAGATAGTTTGTAAATAGTAGTGAGATAATTTGATTTAATGATTTTTGAGGTTTTGGGAAATGAGATAGAAAGAGATGAATAAAAAATATTATAAAGTATAATTTTTTAATATAATTTTTATTTTAGGATTTGAAAAGTTTGAATTATTTTTTGTTTTTTGATTGATTGTTTGAAAATTTTGTAATAATTAGTTTGAAAGTGTTTGTGTTTAAGTGATGTTTAAGAAAGAAATAAGATGGGATGAGATAAGGGATGAGACCAAAACTATTTCCAAACATCTCCTATCATGTTGGATTGAAATACCCTTGTTACAGATGGTGATCTGGCCAAAGTGACCCTTCAAGAGACCTGAGTTCTACTAAAATTCTCTTGCCACATATCCGAATAGACTAAAATACTTCTATAACTAATTGAATTAAATAGAAATGGCCCACATCCAAATCAAATCAACTGACAACCAAAAATCTCCAAAACCAGCTTCATCTTCATCTTCATCTTCTCTTGCACTCTCCAATCTACCATTTTCTTGTTCTTCATTCTTATGTTCTTTTTCTTCTCTATCTGCTTTAGACCCTTTTTTCATTCTACAAAGAAATTGCAGAGCCATGTTTGTTCGTCGACCACAGCGCAACCCATGGCAGAGATGGACGATTGCGTTGACGTGATCTGATCTGACCATGGAGTGACTCATGACCACGACAGAGATGGAAATCTAGAGCAACATGAAATATCTTCACTTTCGCACCAGAGACCCATAGTGCTACTGCTATCATGTGTCTAAAGATTTCTTGTAGAACTTTCTGCCGTTAGGTTCATGATTCTGAGATTGAGATTTTTAGTGGGTATTTATGTCGGCAACTTGAGAGGTTATGTGGCGATGTCGTTGTCGTGGTTTTGAGATAGGGTGTGAGCACTTTATTGGGATGTGAGTAAGAACTCGTCCTTAGGTGTGAGATGTTGTTGCTCACAATGCAATCAGATCAATTTGATCGGGTGTTAGATATCCCAATTCTTCCAGCCAATTTGAGCGAAAGTCGATACTATTGGCGATAAAGTACGCTTTACATGCTTAGGAGTCGAGCTGACATGTTATCTAACCAATCTGATCAGGAGTTAGATACTTATAGAGAATGGGTACGCTTTACATGCTTGGAAGCCAAGCTCCCACATAAGCATTAGATCCAATGGAGCTTGTACAATTTGCCCGATCTCCCACAGAACTTGGGAACAATTCTCGAATATGTAATGAGAGCAAAGTACTTACCCCCGGGAGTGGAATGTTGTTGCTCACCCAGGGCGATGAGCACTTTTGCAATCATCACTTCATTTTTTTTTTTTGAATGCTCACCCTTAGAGGAGCACTTCCTATAGAGCTGGTAACATTTGCTAGAGCTCCAATGGGGGCCGAACACTTTTGATCATCTTTTGAGTTGCAAGCATTTGCCTTGCCAGGACATGAGCAAAAATGCCTTGCTTGCTCCCGAGGATGAGTATTTCTTCAGTGTTGTCCCTCATCCGAGGTTCGAGCGTTTCACTCACCCTTTGGGATGAGAGTTTTGCTCACCCTCAGGGGTGCCAAACTCTGCTGACCAACATAGTGCTCATCCACAAGGGTGACGGGCACTTTTGATCAGCATAGTCATCACCTAGATCGAGCACTTATGGTAGCCCCAGGGACAATTACTTTTCCTCGACCCCACCAGACAAGCACTATTTGTTTACCTAGGGTAAGAGTTATTGTTCCTCACCCATACAAGCTATTTGTTCCTCACTCGACGAACAAAAGAGGGAACACCCCTCCTAAGTGTCATATTCCTCCTTGCCACCCAGCACGGTCGAGCTCATCTACTGCCTGGTCATCTATAAGTCGATACTCCGCGCTCACACTCGATGAACAAATGAAGAAACACCTCTCATAAGTTCTCACTCTTCCTCGCTACCTAGTGCGGTCAAGCCCATCTCCTACCTGGTCATCTATAAGCCGATGCCCCGTGCTCACATCTGGCGAACAAATGAGGGAACACCTCTCCTAAGAGTCCCATCCCCTCATTGCTACCTAGAACGGTCAAGTTTGGCTTCCGCTTGGTTATTAGGCATAAGTGTCTCCATGCCTAAACAACGACCGATAGCCTATATTGTTCAAAGTAAAGGGCATGACTACCAAACATACACTACAAGGGACATCGATAGGCATGGTAAGTGGGTCCCCAAGAAGGAGGGGGAAAAGAGGAGAAAGGAAGCAAAAATAAACATACTGGCAAAGCATCGACAAAAGTTGAAGTCAAAGCATATGCATATTGCATATCACTTAAATCCATGAGAGCCAAAAAGCTTTTGTACAATACATGGAATGTAAAAAAAGAAATAACAAACAAAAGAATTCTTCATCTTTGGGCAGCAAGCCGAGGGAAGAAATCGAGCATCAGGTCCCTACCCAAGGAATCAAGGAACTTGAGAGCCTCCTGATCAGGCTTGAACATCTCTAAGTCCAGGGTCCTTAGGTCAACCTAGGGGTTCAACAGTAAGTACTCTGCATTTTCTTCAAGCTCAGAACATGCCCATAGCTCCAAGATTGTTTACTGACCTTTTACGCCACCATGAGCTAAGGGGAGAGCCTGGCAAGATCCTTTTTGGCGGAGGCGAGCTTGGACTTCAGTTCCTTCACTTACCTCTTATGTGACCTCACCTTTTCTTGGCAATAGCGTACTTGGTGCCCATGGCGGCTTTGTCCCTTGAAAGCGGCACATGCTCTCGAGTTCCTTTCTCTTAGCTTGACACAATCGAGCTTCTTGCCCATATCCAATCGAGCATCCTCGGCTTCTGACAAGGAGGCGACATTGTCGAGGCAACATTGTTGGGTTGCCTATAACTCCTTATCTACACAAGACGCCTGAATCCGCTCTAGATTCCAATCTTATATAAAGGCCTCAACCTCGAGGCGTCTTTGGGACACTTCTCCCCTTAACTCACCTTCCGCAGGGCGAGTACCTCTACGTGGAGGCGAGCAATGTCTCCCTCCAAGGACTGGTAGTAATTATCAACCACAACAAAAGCTAGCTCAGCTTGGTCTCTCTCAACCCTAAGCTTCAAGATCTTGCGATATGCCTACTCAGCATAAATCCATAGCATGCGAACCTCCCCTTCCAACTCAACCCAACTATCCACAATCCAAGCCACCAGATCATCGACCCCCTGTTTGAGTAAACCCAATCGATTGGCGACATAAAAAAGTAATAAATAAAAGAACACAGTGAGGAACGACAAAAAAAACTTACCAGAGAAAGAAAGTTCTTAAGCTGGTCGGCCAACCCGTGCATGGACTCAGCCCTGGCTTTGTCAGCACCAAATTGAGAGTGACAAGATTCCAAAGAACCAGAGCGTCCTGGAGAAGCGCACCCCTCACCTAGACTGGCCAACCCCGAGCCACAGAGTGGCCCAAGGGAAAGAGACAAGGGAGAGGGACGTCTGATTGCGTGATATCACCAGAAGCAACGGGGGTGTTGCCCACTTCCTCCAAGAGCTCCTCGAGAGTAAGGGAGTCAGCTTGTGCGAAAAGGCGCTGGTGGGCAAAGCAACCTTCTCAACAAGCACCTCAAAGTCGACGACCCCATGACTGCGACTTGGGACCTCCAGGACAATCGAGTCTAGGACTCCGTACGAGTCCCTCAACCCCCTAAGGTCCCCTAAGCTGGTGATGGAGGACCAACCACCTCCATGATAGTAAGGGAGGTCCCGCCGAGAAGAGAGCTCAAGCCTCCCTAGGTACTCACCACAGTGAGGAGAGGGCGAACCCTACAAAGAAAGCTTAGATGGGTTTCTTCGAGCCATCAAAGGTAGGTGAATAAAGCAAGGAGGAAGAAAAAGAAAGAGTAAAGCTTCTCGAGAAGGGACAAACAAGAGAAGAAAGCGAAATCTAGAGAAAGTGGAAAATGTTCAAAGGATAGGGAGGAGTTCTTAAATAAGGAGAGATGACGGTCGAGTAGCCCCAATAGGGGACTGACAAGTGTGCAAGGAACAAAAGCGTCTTTGACAATTCCAACAAAACAAAAAAAGTGAAGAGACATAGATACAGAACCATCATGCTCAATCTCGAGATGTGGGCATGTGTAGCGCCAAGATAAATAATGAGGATAAGACCAAGACAATCGTGGGCATTGCAAATTCCTGAAAATTCCAGCCACGCCCACGTGACAGGAATTTGCAGGATAACTAGAAAGAAATATTCATTCCTCGTCGGGTGTTAAGAGACTTGACAAATGGCGAGGAGAAAACCCAGGCCAGCATGGGAAAGGACGAGACAACCCCTACTTGGACACGATTTCAATCACATCGCATTGAATGGCTGGATATGGGTCGAGATCTCATCATTGATAGGGGTGTCGCATTAAATGTAACAGAATGTCGCCCTCAGATGCGCAGGCCTAAAACAGGTCGAGTGCCCCCGAGAAGGAGTACCCCATTAAATGCAACAAGACGCCGCCACCAGACAAAAAGGCTCAACGTGGGTCGAGACACTCAGACAGAGGCTGTCGTAGTAAATGCGACGACACAATGTCCAAAGCAAGGGTAGACACCCCATGCACAGGGGGAACAATACCCCGCTGGGAAGAGGAGTATAAAAGTCGCAGTACATGTACAATTCAAGGATTCTCTCCACTCTCACTATCCATCTATTCTCACCTTAAAGCATAACTAACTTGGGCATCAAAGGTATTTTTTGGCACTCCAAGCCATCAAGCTTTCTTGTCTTAGGTGATCGGCGGAACAAGGCGGGGTACGAAACATGTCCTTAACAGGATCCAAGATTCAGAACTTAGAAAACTGAACTCTAAGAGGAACACAAGAGCTAATTGGATACTAACATGGATCAAAATAATAACAATAGCAAATTAATTTGATAAGCCTGCAAAAGATGGCAAATAATTTGATAAGCCTACAACTATTATCAAGATAGGATATAGTATTTTTTTTTTTTATGAATAAACTTTCATTAATAAAGAAATCATTACATAGCAACTTGATCAAACCAAAGTGCATGATCCACAAAAGCTGGGACATGTTCCCACCACATAAGAATATCATCAACATTCCAAGCAAAACATACCAAACTATGAGCTACCATATTATCATCCCTATAAACATGTTGAACTTTCAAATCTGGAAAATGCATCATCAATTCATTAGCATCCTTTATCAGATTACCATTTGAAGAGAATGACTCTTGAATAGCTTGTGAGTCTTGCACCAATAATAAACAATATGTCTCCGCCACCAGCTTTGGTATTCCAAGTAGTAGACAAAGCTATAAGCCTTTCAACACAGCTATCAATTCAATAGTAGCAGGTGCATCAACAACATCTTCAACTTTGTCGTAGCCATGACTACTCTACCATCTTCATCTCTTAAAACCAATCATACACTAGCTTTTTTTCCATCTGCAAAAACAGCACCATCTACATTTAGTTTTAAGAAACCTGGTGGAAGTGGTTTGATTTGATAAGCCTGCAAAAGATGACAAATAATTTGATAAGCCTACAACTATTATCAAGATAGGATATAGTATTGATTTATCATGAATAGCAACTAATTAAGACGATTAACATTACACCTCTAGGTTGAAAAGTTTATCATCTACTTGATTCGTGTTAAAACAAGTCCAGAGTTTAACCATGTAAAAGACATGTTAAGTGCACAGTTTCTAGGATTCCTCGTTGTTGGATATAATATGAACAGAATCCAGCCCATCGGAAACTCATCACTAATAATAAAAGAATTGATAAAACTAGGAAGAGATAATACAAGTAAGAGATAAAGCCAAAAGAAATTGACTCAAATACAAAAAAAATAAAGTGGTAGAAAGAAAGTAGGACTCAACTACTTAAGCCCATTGGAGATCCATTACCAATAATAAAGGAATAGATAAGACTAGGAAGAAATAAGAAAATAAGAGATAAAACCAAGAGATAGGGCTAAGAAGACATAAAGCCAAAAGAAGTTGACTCATATACAAAAAAAGGTGAAAGTGGCATAAAGAAAGTATGACCCAACTACTTTAAACCCATTGGAAACCCATCACCAATAATAAAGTAATGGATAAGAGCAAGAAGAGATAAGACAAGATAGAGATAATACTAAAAGGTGAAAGCGACATAAAGAAAGTAGGATCCAACTACTCCAAGCCCATTAGAAATCCATCACCAGTAATAAAGGAATAAATAAGATTGGGAAGAGATAAAGTTAAGAGAAAATGCCATGAAGAGATAAAGTCAAAAATAGTTGACTCATATATAGAAAAGGTGAAAGTGCAAAAAGAAAGTAGGGCCCAACTACTCTAAGCCCACTGGAAACCCATAACCAATAATAAAGGAATGAATAAAAGCCGAAAGAGATAAGAGAAGAAATAGAAAAAATCAAAAGATAAGGCCATAAAGAGATAATCAAAAGAAGTTGACTCATATACAAACAATGTGAATGTGGAATAAAGAAAGTAGGACTCAACTACCCAAGCCCATTAGATATCCATCACCAATAATAAAGGAATTAAAGCTAAAAAAAAATTTGACCCAGATACAAAAAATACGAAAATGACATAAAAAAAAGTAAGACCCAACTGCTTCAAGTCCATTGTAAACCCATCACCAATAAAGGAATGGATAAGACCAGGAATAAATAAAGCAAAGAAGAGATAAATCAAAGAGATAAGATTAGGAATAGATAAAGCCAAAAGAAATTGACTTGCATACAAAAAATATGAAATAGGTAAGAACATGAAAAGATAAAACAAATAAGAGATAAAGACAAAAGATAAGGTGATGAAGAGATAAAGTCAAAAACAATTGACTCATATACAAAAAGTTTGAAAGTGGTATAAAGAAAGTAGGACTTAACTACTCTAAAGAAGGAATTAAGGAAATAAAACGATCTCTACAAATCTCCCGACTTCTCTATACACAGAGATTCCTCAAATTATTGGCTCCCATCCACTTCTACGAGACAACATCTTCCTCAAACTCTCTCAAACTCTATCCCCTATATTGTATTGAGAGCTATGAGAGGTTATGACAGACTGTAAAATCATCAATCATAGTTGATTTTATTTCAAATGGCTCGTGGATATAAACTTTTATGTCGAATTATATAAATCTATGTCTCACTCTTTATTTATATTTTATTTACTTTAATTATTATCTATCTCATTTATGAGCATCCGAACACTATATCCAAAGTTTTAAATTTCGTACCGTACCGGTCGGTACGGCCGAAATTTTTCGTTTCGGCCGTCCGGCCGGTACAGGTACTATACCTGTTCCGTACCGGCAAAAATACCGGCTGTACCGGCCGGTACCGGTCATACCAGCCTAAATTTCGGCCTGTACCGGCCTATATTTCGGCCGGTACCGGCCGATATTTCGGCCTGTGTTTTTTTTTTTTTTTTTCGTTTTTTCAAACTACAAGCTTATTTTTTAACCCTCAATTCAGACTAGACTATTTATAATTTATATATATATGTATTTGTATATAATTTATTTATATATAGACTATTATTTTAGAATATAATTTATATATATATTTATATATATAATTTATTTATAGATCGATTATCCCGAAATGTTATCCCGAAACGCTATTCCGAAACGGTACCGGTACCGAAATATTTCGTTCCAGTGTCTTGACCGGTACGGTGTCCGGTACGGCATTCAAAACATTGACCATATCAACCATCAAGCTATCATCGTGAGCTATCATCGTGAGTCATTCAACCGTATTGTAAGGCTTCAGTCATGCGTAAAATGCATCAACCCCGCTGCAATTTCCTTCACCCAGTACTCAACAGTCACAATACCCTTGCCCTGGAGGGAAACCGTACGTAATTTTTGCATTAGTTGGGTTCCAAACCAGGAATCGCATCCTTTGTTAAGGCATCAAAAGCCATACGAAATCATCCATCTTTTGTTCTCTCAATTGCGAGCCATATCTGACAATGAAATAACGGCGAACCAGTGTTTCAATGTTGGAAACGCAAGCAAGAAGAGGGTTTAACAGCAGTATAAAAGACATTGCGTTTGCAGAGTCTTCAGGGTTTCACCATAAAATTAATTAATTAATTTAAAAAAAATTAAAATTAGAAGAAGCAAGCAAGAATGGAGATGAATGATATTTATGGCGTATTAGCAAAACCTGTATAGCAGCAAGTCATTTCAAAGGACCAAACAAGAAGAAGGATAAAGCCATCAAATTTGAGCATTACCCATATTTCATAATGCGATTGAATTTGTTCTCCACGGTATCTCTTACAAATAAAAGCAAATGATCACAAGAAAAGAAAGAGAGGGGAATAATTATTGAAGATCAACACCATGAATTTTGATCAATATGCTTAGGATAAAATAATTTTGCACTCCTCTTTGGTGGAAATGTTCTACCCCCGAAACTCATTTAGATTGAGAGATGAGATAAAATGAGTTGAGATGGTTTGTGAATAGTAGTAAGATGAGTTGAGACTTATCTCTCAATCCAAACTAAATCTTCCAAGATCAGCACCAAAGCACAAATCATAACAAGCAGACTACAGAAGTTCTCCGACGATCTCAATGATCTTCATTAGATTTTTATCTCATGCATGCACCAGATCCAAGTCGTGTTAAGAACGTAACAGTCACGGTGCTTATCTGGGAGTAGCCATTGCTGAATTCTTCACTAAAAAGTGCGTCACATAGCATCTGCATGAACTGATCCTTAACGATGCTGTTTGCTATTCCCAAACCAACACAGGTCAAGTAAAACATCGGGCCTTATAAAGTTTCTCTGATTTGAATCGTCTTTCTTTACGACATAATGACTTGGATCCTGATTGTTGACCGTTTCAAGCATAGCATCACTACCTGCATAAGAATGAATGGCAAACTTTATCAACATAATTACATATTTCATCTTACAGAGTGAATCCACAGTTTTCAACATTCTCACCCAGCATTGTTTCAATTGATTGGCATTTATCCCTTGAGCTTCCACTGACAGGTGTATACTCGCTGAACACTGATGCAGTAGAATGGCCCAAAGGTGAATTTGGGTCACCATATGTCTCACATGGATTGATGGGCAAACCTTTCACCACATCTCCTGGCATGACAGAAGTATCCAAACTTTGCTGGGGTGGATTCTTCCTTGATTCTTTCAGAGTACGTGACTGATAGACTATTGCTTCCAACAGACCATGGCTCCTTGGTGAGAGAAAACCTGAATGGGTCTGCTCTGTCAGAGGAGACTGGATCAAAGTATCAACAGAATCGAGTAAAGGAAGTGGGGAAGCAGGCTTGCCCCAGCTACCCAGTCGAGTTTCTGAATATTGGAGTGAAGGGAGCTCCAACTTCATAGCCACAGATATGGGCTCGGAAGAAGAAGAATTGCCATTTAAAAGGGCATGGCTGCCAGAAGGAACACCTAATGGTAACTGGTCACTGGGGTCAAGATCTGGATCAAATGAAGGCGGCAAGTTAAAGGATTTGGCAGCCTTCTGATCATAAGAATAATCCACGCAGTGATTGAAGACTGGGAGAGCACTGCTGACACTACCATCCAGACCAGGTAACAGCGCCTCCAACTCTTGAAGGCATCTGGGGGGATGCCTTGTTCGGAACAGCAAGTCATAATTATCGGATGAACTAACACCTTGTTGGAGCATGCTGCTCGCAGGAACATCAAGTTTTGGGGTGTAAGAGAGATACCCGTGATTGAGTAAATTATCGAGTTCTACAACTGGAATCTCAAAATTATTTCCCTGCAAGAGATCATGATGGTGTGCGTCCCCAGTGGTCAACATCCCATTGTGATTATTGTCTTCACTACCATTCATTACCGCAGAACACACGTCAGGCGGATAAATTGGTGTGCCTGATCGTTGTAGTCTCTTAATTCTTGTATTCCAGTAGTTCTTTATCTCATTATCTGTACGACCAGGCAGCTGCTATAGGGAGAGAAGGAAGAATGTCAAAAGGTTGATAGGTCAGTCTATTCCTGAACATATGAGCATACAAGACAAAAATGAATAAACATATAAACATGCAAATAAACATATTGGTAAAGTAATGTAGCATTACAAGACTGGTAAAAGGCAAAACATAGTCAACATCGAGCTCACCATATGGCTGTCTTCAGCTGCAAGGGATTAGAAATGCGTGATTTGCAATACAACCATGAATATTTCAAACTAGTCTCTGTTTATACTGAGAGGATGTTAGATATATCACTCAACTAGCCACAATCAGAAGTATATATATATATATATATATATATATGGTATCGACATCCAACTGATGGGGACAACTAGCCGGTTGAGGAAGGTTAACAATAGAGATGGGAATCTGAATTCTAAAGCACATATTTTAATTTCGGACAGCAATGGTGCTGCAGGCCCCACCTAGGATTTATCTAGCTTGTTTGACTGTTGGAGCTTTTATTTTAGCAAAAAGAGGATGTTAGATATATCACTCAACTAGCCACAATCAGAAATATATATATATATATATATATATATATATATATATGGTATCAACATCCAACTGATGGGGACAACTAGACGGTTGAGGAAGGTTTACAATAGAGATGGGAATCTGAATTCTAAAGCACATGTTTTAATTTCGGACAGCAATGGTGCTGCAGGCCCCACCTAGGATTTATCTAGCTTGTTTGACTGTTGGAGCTTTTATTTTAGCTGGTTCTAATGATAGGTTCTTAATTGTTAATCCAGGAGTATTAATTTAGTACATATTATCAAGTTGGGTTTCCAGGGACTTTGTTGTCACATCCAACCCAAAGGACTGAATTCCAGAAACCCCAGCACGAATCTAGACTTCTTCCTCCTGTTTTCCTCTCCCCACCCCCACTCCCACCTCTTTTCTGATCACAGACAATCCAATAACCCCTAATTTTAGACATACAGCCCCATCCCACTGGTTCTGTGACTCATCCGCTTCACATAAAGGGGTTTTTAAGGTCTGCCTCATAAACAAATCTAATATTAACAAAGTACCAATTTTCTTTTGTGAGAAAACAAATGTTATCCCAACTTTTCTTGAAAACATTTTTGAACTAGCTTGCCTCAATACCAAAGATTCGTAGTGTGAACTTAAGTAAGAAACTGGCAGATTACTTGCCTCAAAAGGAACATAATTTATAGGCATAATGAAGCTGTTCACATGACAAATCCAAAAAATTCATAATAAGCTCAGTTGGTTTGAAATAACCAATTTGTGCATATATGTATGATATAGGGTTTAGGAACATAAAGGATTGAAAGCAAGCCAATTATATAAACATCTTACATGAATGGTTATAGCCATTTCACCAACCAATATAATGCATTTGCAGTAATTAGAACATTTCTTCCCAATTTCAGACTATATAAATTCAACTTGGGATGCTTCTATTTTCAAAACAAGGGAGTAAGAATCCAATTTTTTTTGAAGTAGAGTAAGTTTCCAAAAATGAGGGTATAGATGCTGAAAACTCAAGTGTATCCGTTTGTACTCCTGACATCAGCATCAAACATCTGCCTGAAGAGAAATTTTGTTATTCTGTCAGTCAAACAAGAGATAATTAAGCAATAAAGCCAGCCTAATTCTGAAGAGTGGGCTCGAGAGCTTAAGATGTTACTATACTTGGTTTTTGACATTTATCCCATTGTTTTCTCAAGAACCAAACCCTTCAGATGGAAATTTAATGGCTGCTCAATACGAAGTGTTAATCAGAACAAAGGTAGCAAAAGCTCGCCATCACATTACAAAGTAAGAACCAGGAAAAACAAAGCACAACAACAGAAGTATCTTCGTAATTGGGACAATGTTGTTTAGTAACAAAGTACCAAAACTCTAGCTATTGTACATATGCTAATATTGCACACATACCCAGTCAAGACAAAGGTAAAAAAGCAATCAACTGAGAATCAATTAAGTCAGGAAAAACAGGGCTAAATACTAATCAATCCTTGTGGTTTGACCTTTAGACAAATTAATCACTGACTTTTAATTTTGAACATTTTCGAACCTATATTCTCAACTTCGGTCATTTGGATCCTTCCGTTACAAACCCGTCAGACCCACTAGCAGAGCCCTTGCCACATGGCTCATAAGCCACATCGTCGCCAATTACAATGCAACACACATCATATTTAGCTGTGTGTACATCCACATGTCACAATAAATAACAAATATTTAAAAATAAAGAAAAAAAATAAAAATCTAAATAAAAATATTACAGGACGGGACAAGAGGTTCCCTCCCAAATCACCAGGTGGATTTGGGGTGGCTGCAGCCATCATCCCAAGTGAGAAAGGCCCTTTGATCGAGAGGGGACCTCCCCTCCCAATCTGTAAGCCACGTGACAGGGGCTCTGTTAGTGGATCTGACAGATCTGCAACAGAATGATCAAAACGATCGAAGTTGAGAATATAGGGAGTGGAAAATTTCAAAAGTAAAAATCATGGAGTAATTTGTCTAACGGCCAAACCACAGGAGCTATTTGGCATTTAACCCAAAAAGATGACCATGTTCCAGAACTACAGGATCGAACAATTCTGCTGGTGTCAAAAGGAAACTTGGGGTTATGAGACTAAGAAGCACAGACAGTTATACGGCACCATGTTCACATCAGCGGCCATTTTCAGCACATCAATCATCTAGGATCACATGAACATTGAAAACACTCTCATAGGCTATTTCCATAATTCAATTTCAAATAATAATAATAATCAACAACTCCCTTACATATGTTTGACATTCCCTTATATATAATCATAAATAAAAGATTTTAAAATCAATTTAAGCACTAAAACCACATTATAAGAAAACTCTGAAACCTCGTGGATTTTACCAATTGACTCCAACGTTCAGAGCTACCAAAGACTCAAAAGCAATCCAACAAAAAAAACTAAAGAGAAACAACTGTACTTAGAGACTCTAAATAGACTTAAAATTCTTTGACCAATCAAAATTACAAACTAAAAAAACAACTAATAAGACAACTTCAAAACCTCGATAACTCCTAATATGATAACTCAAACTCATTCAGCCAAATTGACCAGTTCAAACTCCCATATGATTTGTAAATGGGCTCCAACTCTAAGGCTTGCGTCCATTACAGAGCTCCGTCTGCCACTCCCCATGAAGTCATGTAATTTCTTCTTGTTTGACTAATCTCAGAAATATTCGGCTGGACTTGAAACAACAATAAGAATTTATTTATTAATTTTCTCTATCTTGGGCATGATCGGTATCATTGGCTTTCATGGTTAAAAATTTTCCAAAGACTAACGCAAACTGGCCTGCATCAATATGTATCTAAATATGTGGGTGCACTTGAGTGTGCAGACACATAGAGTCCAATGTCTGCCCATTAAACATGGGCATGAGATGTACCTTATAAATGAAAATACTATTCACATCTAAAAGTAACTAGACATATCAGAATATACTTATTAGGAAACTAAGACTGAAAGTAGAAAATTTTCACTAACCTCTGCAGCCATTCGAGCCCATTTGTTTCCCATCTTAGCATGCATTTCAATGATACGGCGCTCTTCCTCTGAAGTGAATGCACCCTTCTTCAAATCTGGTCTTAGGTGATTCGCCCAACGTAGACGGCAGCTTTTCCCACACCGGGAAAGTCCTGAGTGCTTCTGTACAGCATTCCAGTTCCCCTCCCCATACTTTTCAACATATTCCACCAAAATTGCATCTTCCGCTGATGTCCAAGGGCCTTTCTTCAATGGAACTCCTTCCAAATCTCCTTCAGTTTTAGCTTCTTCAACTGATTCCAAATCTCGGCTACCCTTTGACTTTTTTGAGCTCTCACTCTTGTTCACTGTGCCCATCATCTCCTCAAATATTCCTAAAAGATCATGAAAATTAACATTCCAACAAATAAAGAAGCAGCAAGTGAGTTGGCAAATCAGAACATGTGGAAGCAAAACATACAGATTAATGGATGGGAAATATTAGCTGCAGCAGCTTTGTTTATATCAGAAAGAGAGAATAAACACGAAATGAAAATAGAAGGGAAAAGAAGACAATAGACCAAGGAAAAACTTTTTTTTACAAGTAAAAGATTGTATTAATAAGAATAGGCATATCCCAAGTACACAAGGGGTATACAAGAGGTAACACCTTGTTAGGAGGAATAATGGAAACAAGAAAATCATGAAAGTCTAGGCCATTGAAATCTACAGCTTTAGCCCATAGGAATAAAGTTTTAACAAAGAATAATCTAATCTCCTCGAATGAGCACTCCTTATCTTCAAAAGAACGATCATTTCATTTCTTCCATAGGAACCATAGAATACAAATAGGAACTATCTTCCACATAGCTGTGATTTGTGGAATAACACCTAGGTTCGTCCAGCTGGCCAGAAGCTCGACCACAGTAGCGCTTCTCTCTCTAACCATCTGAAGACATCATCCCATAATGCTTTAGCAACCTCACAATGCAGTATAAGATGATCAACAGTCTCGCTACTCTTTCTGCACATACAGCACCAGTCGACAACAATCACCCGGCGTTTCTATAAATTGTCCATAGTCAAAATTTTGTCCAAAGAAGCTATCCAAGCAAAAAATACTGCCTTGGGAGGCACCTTATTGTTCCAAATCCTTCTCCAAGGAAAGTGATTGTTCTACGGATATGTGAAGGACTTATAGAAGGAATCAACAGAAAATGTACATTTTCTAGTGGGTACCCACCACAAACTGTCAGTTCCAAGAGTACCAACCAAGGAAAAACTTGCCCTCGATTCAGAAATAAAACAATTGTATTTCAAGAAACAGATCAGCTATCCTTGAAATTCATTTTACACTGCATCATTCAGACCTGAATGAAGCCTGAGAAACTAATGCTACCCACAAAGAATGCTTTGATGAAAACCAAAAGAGGATTAGAAGTTAAAAACGTACCTCCAACACTTTTGAGCAGGAAATTTCCAAACTATAAGGCCTTTTAATACATTTTACACTAGAATATGACTTATTGGCAAAAGACACCAGCAAGTTTTCAGGCATTTTTATCAGCAATCTTTTAGAGGAAGGTGGAAGGGATTTTATAACTCTATGTAAGAAATTGAGAGACTTTTGGTTTCTCACATGTCCCAAAGTGCAAAAAAAATTAAAGAGCCAAAGCTTTTACTATGCACTTTTTTCCTTTTGCCGCAACCTAGCAGAGGACAAAATCTAAACCTCATGGTTGGCTCGAGTGGTAAGGGTCTTGGTCTTGGTCTTGGTGGTATGCTCCTTCTAGGTCTAAGGTTCAAACTCGTGTGCGCAAATAATTTTTAGGGGCCGAGAATTTACCCTTGAATTACCTAAGGTGCACTTGCAGGAAATTCTTTACCAATTGCTTGTGCGCCCTCAAGATTAGTTGAAACTTCATTCACGGGCATCCAGCACCAATAAAATAGAAACAAAGCACTAAATTTGTTAAATTCAAAGCAGGACAAAACTTAGAAGAATTGAACCTTTACCCAATTGAATACAAGATTAGATAACTTGCAAAACTCATTAGAGTCACCTCAAAGTCTTTAATTCACCCCATTTCCGAAACCCAGAAGGTCTAGTGCACTAATCCAATTGAGAGAGGGGGTGGGGGATTACAGAAAGCATATATATTAAAAGCAATGAAACACAAAGCTGTGGAATGTTATGGACCATGAAACCTATCTTGAACAAAATTATCGATTACTGAAAGTAGGTTAAATGAACTCAAAGGCACTTGAATAATTTCAACAAAAACACAGTATTATCAAAAAGCTAAAAATTATTCACTGCATAATCCCTATAATGCAGAATACAATAATATAGAATAATAATGAATAATATGATTAATAAATATTAACTCTAATATAGAAGCAATTAATACAGATTTCATGTAGATAATAAATAGAGGTAATTTATAGACATAAGCGGGTATGGGGTATCAAGCCCACATCGTTAGGTTGGAAGGCAAGGGGCTATATTTGACATTGATTCATCGTTTTTAACATCTCTAATTTAAAACAGAACGTGAATTTCAGTTTCATTTGGCTCCTTTATAGAAGAGAAACATACAAGGAAATAGAATTATTTCGGTTTTCAATTCATGCTGAACGGTCTGGCTTCAGTCCAGTTCCTGTGTGAACTGGAGAAAGACAGATGTCGAAAAGTGTGCACATTCAGATGTCCAATTAGCACCGGAACTGGACAGAAGCAGGATATACAACTGGATCTAAGTTAATTAGTAGCTCTAGGATCATTGAAAATTTTGTGTTCTCGGGTCTTATTGGAGGAAAATTGTTTTCCCAAATACAGAGAACTTACGATTCATAAATACAGACAAGAATAGAATTTCACTAAATATCACAACTGCAACAACAATAATTACCATATTCATGCTAATAATAATTATTATAAATAATAATAAACAACCTATCTTACTAAAAATAAGGAAGGGCCCAATCTAAGCCCATCGTTATGAAGCTACAAAAGCTGATGATGAAAATGATAATGAATAGAATTGGCAAGAAATGACCTTTTTCTTTACCTGAAATATTGAAGACTGCTGGAGTTGCAGAGCTCAAATGATTGGCATCAGCCACTGATAATTTGCAAAACCCCAAAACCCTAGAAAACTCGCTCAATCCAAAACAGCAAGATAAATTTGAAGCGGAAAATATTTTAGAAAGTTAAAAAAATAATAATAATAAAGACGATAGGAAACGCCAAGATGGTCCTTAAGAGCTCGTTTCAAATACCGGAATTCACCAATATTGACATAGAATTTCTCAAATGCAAGCTTTGGTCAAACGTATAGAAAAATAAACATGAAGCCGATAAATCAAGAAATCAAGAGCCAACGTGAAAACGGACATTCAGTTCAACTCTGATCCTCTAGTCAGAAAAATAATATTAATCAGAAAAAGAAAGAACAGAGAAGTTCCCAGATCCAGTTAACAAAGACCCAGCTTAGGAACTTTAGGGGAAAAAAAAAAAAAAAAACCCAGTGAAGAATGAGAAGCAAGAAGGTGGATGAAAGATAGAAGGAAGGAGAGAACGAGAAGGAAATGTATACGTAAAAATCCCCCCGACCCTAACCGTAGTCAGTGAAGAAGCAATTGCTCGATCTGAGCATAGAGTCAGAGAGCGAGAGTATGTGAGAGCTGGGTAATAGAAAAGTTACAATCTTTTTGACGTGGAGAGGAACGGTGGATTTGAAGATGAAGCAAACGAACAAAATGTTGGAAGAAACCCAATTTTAATAGAAAAAAAGGAGGCCGCAAAAAAGGTGGAAATCAGGAGAGTCAGAGATGAGCCAGCCACTTTTCGCTTTTAATATCTTGTGGATATTTTGGTTGTATTTTATACTCTCTGTATTTGGAATCTGGAATGCTCCTTTACCCTCTCCCTCTCCCTCTGGATTCTCCCACTCTCTCAGAATATCAAGGTCCTCGGCACAGAAATCCCAAATGAAATGGCAGAAAAGATAGAATTGTTTTTACCTCGTTTAAATTCAAAATTCACATTTAACATATTCAACTTATCTCGTTTCATCTCATTTTATCATTATAAATTTTATAAAGTTTTATATAAAATATAATAAATAATTTAATTTTTTTAAATCTCAAAATAATTTTTTTAAATTTTTACATAAAATATAATAAATAATTCAATTTTTATTTAACTTTTCATAAATCATCTCTATTTATTTCTAAATTCAAATCACTTCTTATCTTTATTTTTTCCCCCCGAGAGTTATTATTAATTTATCCGGAATATCTTAGACAACCAACAACCCACGGATCTCCCCCCTGGGATCCATCTGCCAAGTGCCAGGAGATATCAGGTATCTCTCTCCTCGTGCACTCTGCTTGTGGCCCATGGGGCATCATTTTGGAAATTTTCTATTCAATGCTCATAAATCATGTGTATGTATAATTACTAGTTCCACGCATAACAGATGTATAAAGATAGCCAAGTCGTAATTTAGAAAAATGATACTTGTAATCGTGATTACGTAAGCATCATATATTCACTTTAAAAAATTAAATAAATATAGGATTCATATGAAATAAAGTTAATTTTTTAATAGTAAATCTCATTTTTTTTCAAAACGATTGTACGGTACTTACATATTCTACGACTGCATATAGTATTATTCCGTAACTTAACCGTTCCTCTTGCTGCTTTTCCTGTCAACTTTGGTTCATAAAATATAAATATGTTTTTTAATAAGTAACTTTGGTTCATAAAATATTTAGTTGTCAAAAAGAGAACACCACAAGACTTGAGGCCCAAAATGATAACAATTGATGCCATCAAGGTCCATCGAGATTTACATTTGATAAGCAAAAGAGGAGCCAAGGCACCACCAGATACATATTGCGTGGATAGGACAAAAATAAAATGTATATCTCGCTTCATATGCTGGCATGTCGCTAGTTTAACAGATTACCGGAAATTCCATAAACCAACCATCTCCGGGCCTATCATTCTAGGCTACAATGAATATCGATCTTCTTCTTCTTTTTTTCTGTTCTGAGCAATGAATATAGATGATCTTCACTTTCATTTCAAAGCTCCTAACCTCTAACCCTTTCAACTGCTGTTATCTCATCAACCCCAAGTCTGAAGGTGCAACCCGGACAACCAGAGGGCTACTAACCAGTGAGTCTCTGTTCCTCCATGACAACAACCCAAAAACATATCCCTTTGATGGAGCAGCCACCTTGAATTTCACGGTAAACTTGATCTTCTGGCCGAACCGGTCAAAGATTAATCGCTTTGGCACGACAGTGACATTGATTCCCCTGGGAGAAGAAACTAAAGCATTATATATACTTTTTGGTTTCCCAACATTGGTCACAGTTCGAGTTACTGAGAAGGTGTCCTTGAGATTAGGCACCGTGATAGAAGGATAGTTCAGGGAAGATGGTGTTCTGAAGGCCCCATGACATGTACTGTTGTCTCTTGTAACCAGATGTAATGACCTCTTGTCATAACCGATTGAACAAAGAAATGATATGTAGTCTCTTGGTTTTGCATCATAGATGAGTCCTGGATCAAGGACTCTCGTTGGGCTCACAAACCTAGAGCCATAATCAAATGCATTACCCCTTCTTCCTTCCGGATCCACTATGAGTGGTTTGCCGTTCTTATCCAAAACAGTAGCTGCATTTTCCATCAGTAATCAGGTTCTTACGTGGAATGACAGTGATTTACGGTACGTTTAGTTTCTAAACCAAACTCAATCCATCTCAACTCATCGTTACAATTTTTTCAAATTTTAATATAAAATATAATAAACAATTCAATTTTTTCAAATTTTAAAATAATAATAATATTAAAAAATAATATTAAAATAATATTTTATCAACTCAACTCAATTCATTTAGCATCCAAACGCACTCTAGTAGACTTCATTAAGGATACGTTTGCTTACTAAACTCACCTCAATTCATCTCAACTCATCATTACAACTTTTTCAAATCCCAACACAAAATATAATAAACAATTCAACTTTTTTAAATTTCAAAATAATAATAATATTAAAAAATAATATTCTAACAATATTTTATCATCACAACTCAACTCAACTCAACTCACTTCAACATCCAAACACACTCTTATTCTAAGCAAACTGCTAAATGCAAATATATATATATATATATATATATATTATATATATATACTAGCAGTAAGTAACGTCCAAGGGACGTTTGCCTATTTTTTATTTATTTTTATCTAGTGATTAAGGAAGTATTTTTTTTAATGATGTTGTAAATTTTTTATTTTTTTAAAAAATATTTATGATAATTAAAAATATACATGAACAAAAGAAAATAAAAATAAGAAAAGTGAAATACAAATTCAGGACACATTTTTGAGTTACTTTTTTAATCAGTTCTTTTTAGTTAATTAAGAATATTATCATATTTAAATTATGTTAAAATTTTAATTATTTATATAGTTTTACTTTTTTTAAAATATTTAACAAAATTTCATTATTTATTTAATGATGAAAGATTAGTATTTTATAAATTAAATTTGATAATTTATTTATGATATGATATTTATATGTTAAATATATATTTTAAATTAATTTAAATCAGTCTTTAAATTTTTACCATTAGATCAAATTTAGAGAGTTACGATGAAGGGTTAGATTTAAATTCCAAAAAATTTCATTTTCCCATCACTTACAATATATCAAAAGGAAAACACCATGTACACAGAAAATTCTTACCGAAATTCTTTACCAAAAACTTTTTTAATTTTTTTTTTTTTTTTTTTACTTAATGATTAAGTAAGTGTTTTTAAATGAATATGTGATTTTTTTTATTTTTAAAAAATATTTAAATAGTTTTAAAAAATAGTGAAAGAAAAGATAAAAATAAATGAAAATAACGTATAATTCATGTGAACAGTAATTACTGTTCACGTTATACGGCATAACAGTGATTACTGTTCAATTTACTGTTCATCACGATATAAACACTTTTAAGATATAGGCATATATATATATATATATATATATATATATATGAGTTTGAACCTAATTCTCCTACTTGGAGACTAGTCCTTATGTCGTCTAATCTAAAAGGACCTTGGCCATAAATCATATATTGTTAAAATAAAATCCGTATGATGTTTATAATGTTTATTAAGAGTGATTAATAAGTGACAATTAGACTACTGATATATCTCTATATAAGTATATGATTCAGTCTGATTATAGCGTTGCAATAGTTAAGATTAATACATCCATAGAAATCCAGTTAATGACTCGTGTAATTTCGCTATTTCTATCATGGGCAAAATCAGAATTCGAATATTATAAATATGTAGTCATGGTCTCCATTCTAAATTCACTTTTGACTCATATGTATCTAATGGTATTGAGATTATAAAAAGTGTGAATATTGGACGTGGTTTGACATGTGGATTCTCCATATCCAGCACATGATCATGCGAGCAATGTGATCGATGTGAATACAATTGGAAGAATAGATCTCTCCCCTTGAGTATAGTTGCGTCCATCTCAAATGAGAAGGGAAAGATCTCTGTCTCGTCACACCGTATGTGCCCATCAACACGCGATGGGGTGAACATATGATCTTTTTCCTAAAACTGGCGATGGGGATCTCCCACTTCATGCTGAGACAAAGCATGAGGTAGGAGGAAAGGGAAATCTCATCTTCCCCCCACCCCTCCATTCACAAGCAGTAGACAATGCAAGCGATGAAGTTGTAATGAATACAACCATGATTGGAAGGATAGATCTCTTTTATATGATCATGATTGTGTCCACTATCAATAACAAGGGTAGAGATCTCTCCCTTTCCACACTTTGTGACAGCTAGGAATAAGGATGGCTTGAATTTGTAGGCTGTGTATATTCATAAAACAAGAAACTATTTGAGAGGATAATTCCCCCAAATTTACCAATCTCAAAACATAATGGTAGCTCATTTTCACAGTGCATATAAAGACTTGAATGACAAGTTATCTGTACAATTTTTGGCATATATTCTTTATATATTCTCAATCTTCATACAAAGATTGATTCACAGTAGTTTTTAATGCCTATGCATATTGGCAAACAGTGCCCAAGTATCATCTCTCTTTCTAATCAATTTCAGAATGTACATAATCAACAAATACAAAGTTCTTCTGTAGTTCATGCAAAGCAAAAGCCGAGCCAGAGCTAAGAAGTGCAAGCCCGGCCAAGAAAATCCGTAATTGCATATCTGATGGAATCCCAGCCGTTGCACAGCAAATAACTGCTGCACCAATTAGAAACTTTTGCAATGCCTGGAATGTTGTATAAGCTCCTTTACATGATGAACATTTAAGAGTGTGCTGCTCAAATCTGTCCAACATCTGCAAAACACAATGGAAACAGAACTAGAACAAATCAGTAGCAATACCAATGTATCTTGTACGTTGTGCTGACCTATTAAGATAGTCTCTTAATTGTTGAGATTAAGGGGTCATTTTAAAACATGATATACCTTTGTATACAGGCATTTTTGTGTATGTCCTAGCGTCTAAAAAAATTGAAAATTAATTAAATAAAAGAAGGGTTCAGGATCTTACAGAAAAGAGCCTTCCCCCATCTGGTTATAAAATTGCAATATTTTTATTGCTCACATCTTAGAAACTAAGTAGCATGTCTATACTGTATTATCAAAAAATCAAGGAACAAAATTCAACAAACTCAATATAGACCTGCTCTAAAAATGTGAGAGACAATAAGTTTCCACACCTGACGTTTTGATAAAACTGTTGATGGCAAAGGTTGTTGGTTGTTCATGCCAAACCACTCAGGTTGGCTGTTCCCATGTCGTCTCAACCAATTTCGAAATGCCAAGACAAGGCGATCAGCTTGGGTGGGTGTAAATGTTATTGTCGTATACTGCTTATTAACATCAGCGGAACCCTCCTTTGTCTTTGAAAGGAATATCTTCTCTTGACCTTGGAGGACAATCATGTCCCCATCATACACCTTATTTGAAGTCCAATGCTCATGCCATCTAGGAACCACCTAACACCAGTGCATACATAATAGGAACTAAGTTAAAAGGATATGATCACTCATTAAAATGGAAATAAAAATCAGATATTATTTAAACACACTTTGACACAAAACTTATCATTACTCAGTTATTACGCAAATGGAATTATACCACAAGAAGCCACTGTGATGTAACATCAAGATAGATTTATTCTTTTCACAAGAGGGCATGATTAAACTTAACACGTTTGCTAATCTAAGAGAAGCAATTACAATAATTTGCATAAGAAAATAGCAAGCTAATAAAAATGATCAAAGAGAGAATTTAACTAAAAGGGAGAACTGATCGGAATGCCCATCTAATTGGTGCCATTTTAAGCTAAATAAAGAAGAATGGTCCTAGAGTTCTTACCTGCCACCAGGAAGGCCCTGGTACTGTGAACTGGAAGAAGTTTCTGGCACTGCAAACAATAGATCGAGTCTTCCCAGGTGCCATTGGCACATTGAAGGAACAAATCCATATTATCCATTTTTTGTTGCCAACTATCGGAAGCTTTGCGTCTATTTCTATTCTGTTAAACATCAATGCATGTATGAGTAGGACTCAAATTTCTAAGCAACCACATACAAGAATCAAGTCATGAGATTTTATTAGTATCATGCAAGCACCACATTATCAATGGTAAATGCAAGAATATGCAGCTTTAACTGCTTATGCGAGAGTGGTAAACTTACTTATTCATATAATAACAAGGTGCAACAAACTCGGCAGTGATCCGTGGGTTACCATCATTGGCTCCTGCAAAGCCCCAGTGACCACTAGACTCTAACTTAAAAGGCAGAGGTTTGGCTCTATCTCTTCTTCCCGTAACCTGTAAATAGATTTATACTTTGAAGCAACCTACGTATGGAGTGGCAGGTGATGTCTAAGGTTCAAGTTCCCTTAGGTGCATGAATATTCTACCAAAAAAAGTCATCCATTATAAAAAGCGCAAATATTTACCATTCTTCCTTATTTAGCAAGTTTCCTCTTTAACAACTTTCCCCATAATATTTCAGTTGAACAGATCATGGCCAGCCATAGTGTTCCTTGCATTTCTAAATCTTATAAACCAATAAAGTCAAACATATATGCAGAGTTAACTTTTAAATATTAATGAGCATTACACGTACATAGGTCTCAGCATTAGACTTGCCACAGGCACACACAACACAATAATATACCAACTGATTTCTGCTTTTACAGAACCAGAGTTTCCTTACTCTCCGAGCCTTATACAGAAGAGTATTGCTATTCATAAGCCCCACACACCACAATTTTTTTATTTTTTATTTTTTAAAAATTTTTTTGGTTTTATTCTTCTTAAAACAATTGAATTCTTCTACACATACCACACATTTGGTAAAAGAAAAGAATTAAAAAAATCACAAAAAGGGAGGTGTGTGGTGTATGAGGCTTACAAATAGAATTTTTCTATACAGAATCAGAAGGAATACCTATTTCATCCTGACAGCACTTGTTGTCTGAAGCAATATTAGAGAAAAGAGAGAGTCAACCAAACACAGGCAAGCTGTTACGTTAGTTCCATATATGCTATAGTGGTTGGGTTATAAAAACACATATCCATGTTGAGAATCAGGTTTGATTATCTTCTTATTGAATTAAAAACTGCATTGGCAATGCACACAACACACACGGGGCAGCATCACAATTGAAGAGCTACCAAAATTCATCCACTAACAGTAGGCCAAACTATCATAATAATGAATTTGATTTTTATACATAGGGCAGCATCACAATTGCATAAATTCAATTTAATATTGTTACAAATATATACCTTGTGATGAGCAAAATCAATGTGGGAAGGATCAGATACATTCTCCATGAGGGTATCATAGCCATAGAACAGATCACGCTGAATTGTCACCGACAAAAACTCAGGTTTATCGAAGTCATCAGGCAGCCTACATAACAAAACAAGTTTTTTAAAACATTCATCACATTGCAGTGAATTTTATATTCATCAGACTTAATATCATCATGAATCCACATCCTCAACTTAATGATTAAATCAAATCAAAATAATTGGAAGTAGATTGCAGATATGAACTGAATCAATCACCTGGGAGGCTTGGTAGTTTGTGCTCTTTCCCATCCATTCTCATCCGGCCAAACGAAGAGTAGGCCTTGTGACTGCATCGTAGGGAACTTCGTAACGCATGCTCTTGAAGACTTAACAGCACGAGCTTCAGGACCTTCAGATGAAGCCTGAGGGATCCTTGCACAAGATCCGCAGCCATCAAATGACCAGCCATGGTATGAACACTGCAAGTTGCCGCCTTCATCAATTCGCCCTTCCTACAAACCATATGAACTCATCAGGATTGCGAAAAGACATCAAGAACTCAATTACTCACCTTTGTCATGGAGGATTTACAAGATATAAAGAAACACTTGTATCTGATTTTATATATTACATCATTTCGGGAAACAATAGGGCATGAATTCCTCTAGAAACCGAAAAAAAGAGGAAAAAACAGAGCATGTAGCAACTTTATCTTTACCAACATATATCCTATGCCACTTTATCTACCGAACTAATTATTTAGCTATTTATCCATCGAATTGTTTATCTATTGTTTAAAAACCAAATATAAGGTGATCGTTTGTTAAATTAGTTTATTTTCCTTTCATAGCAATCAAACAGAGCATAACTTCAATTTGCACAGGAACTGGAGTGTAAAAATCAAGAAGAATTGGAGAAGATTAATTTACAGATAAGGGCGCGAGGCGGTGGGGCATTTGTCGTCGAAAGCGACCCATTCACGAGCAGACCTGTCGAACCAGAGCACGAGATCTCGACCCAGAAGCTGAAACGGGGTAGGGAGCAGAGGATCCAAATCTTCGATCAAAGAAACTGGGTACCAGTGATCCCTCCAAGCGAACTTTGCATTGGACGAGCTTTCCTCACCGTGCTCATCCTCAACTCCATACCCTTCTATCGCATGCTCTTGTTCTTGTCGATTCTCCCCAGATGCTGGTGTGGTTGGAGGAGCAGCTACACGTGGAAGAGAAAGAGGTCTACTTGCTCTGTCTCTACTCGTAGTGAGTGATTTTCTTGAAGAGAGGCTTGGGATATTGGTGGAGATAAAGGGAAGGGTGGACTTGGGTGGCGATGGTGGTGACGATATTGTGAGAGTTGCAGAAGGAGCAGAGGCCGAGAGTAGCACTGCCATGATCGTGTCTAATAGTTCAACTTCATTCCCGACGATATTCCGTCTTTACACACTACAGAGAAGGAAGGGGGGCGTGTTGGGTTGCTTTTTCACACGAAGTTCAAGAGCTTTGCGTGCAAGTTTGAAATGGCTGGGAGGGTGATGGACACCGATGCAAACACAGTTCACCCAGTATCTCTACGCCTCAGTTTCTATCTTAATTTAATTTATAAGATACAAAATTAATTTTAAAATTAATTTTTTAAATTAAATTAGATCACGTAAATAATATAATTTAACATAAAATAAATTATTCATTCCACTAACAGTCGGATTAATCAAATTATTTATTGTTGTGAATTCAAAATTCTCTCTTAAAACTCTGTACAAAATTTGATTGGATTTATATATGATTTTATATAAACTCATAATTTCATACCAACTCATATTAAAAACAGTTGTAATACTTCCATGTATGGATTAGTGTGCGTACTTTCCTAAACTTTAGGATCTCAAGTAGAACAGAAATGAACGCATGAAATTGTCCTTTTAAATTTTATCAAATGTTTAATGTTATTCTAAATACGAAAAATAATAAGAGTTGCAAGGTCTATTTTTTTCATTTCTTTTTTACTTCAAAATCTTTTAAGTTGGGGAAAAATCTTGAGGCATGTTTTTCGTGCAAAAGTATCTAATATTACCCGAATGGCACTGCTGCCGACCAAAAGACAAAAACAGAGGAAAAAGGAAAACAAAAAAACAAAAAAGAGGAAATTTGGACGAAGTTTGTACTGCGAAGCCGAGATAGATGGATTGGCTTTTAGCAAAGTACGTGTTTGACAATGTGTTTGGAATTGGAGTCGAGACAGATGACAATAACCCTTTTAATTCCTTGGGAGGTTTGAAGAGCGAGTAGAGATGAGATAAAATAAGAGTTAAAATTGAATAAATTATTATTAAAATATAATTTTTTTAATATTAATTTGTTTTGAAATTTGAAAAAAGTTTAATTATTTATTATATTTTATTTAAAAATTTAAAAAAATTATAATAATTAGATGAGATTAATTGAGATTAACTACAACCCTGCTATCCTGTTCTTGTAATATTCAACACCTCCACAGGACCACAAGCATCTAACCTATGAGTCTATGACTTTCATAAAGCTTAATCTGAATGGGGGTTCAGTTCCATGGAACCCAGCATCCACAGCTCAACTACAACACCAGCCAGATATCAATTCAAATGGCCCACTCCCGATTCCATTTTGAATCAAAACATGGCTACGATGGCTAACTAACCAAAGAAAAATAAACAAGTGGGGACGAGAGAGAGAGAGAGAGAGAGCATACATTACATATCCAGCATATTGGGATAGTTTTGGTGGTTAACCCATATTGGATTCAGCAATGTTGCTTTTGAAGGGGATGCTAAACATGTGGAGGTAGCTTTACAGAGAGATCTTGAAGATTTTAAGTATCATTGGCCAAATTGTTCAAGAAACTCGTAGAAAGTTATCTTATCTGCAGCATTGGAGAATTACTCATGTCAAACCTGAAGGAAATCAAGTAGCACATGTTCTGGCAAAAATTGCTTTGGATTTAGTCAGTCATAGAGTCCGTATGGAGTCTATATCAGATAGTATTCAGCCTCTTCTTGTACTAGCTGATTCTATGTTTCTTCATTAATGGAAAACTTCTTCATTTACAAGAAAAGAAAAAGAAAAGACAGTTATATACCATAAACCAAACTTTTCTTTCTAGTAGAAGCACAGGCCAACATACAGCACCCAAGCAGACAACCCCCGAGATTGAGTGCTCGACCCTATTTTTTTTTAGGAGCAATATGAAAGATAATTTATTGTATTCTAATCGTAGCAATAAAATCCGTAATGGATGGTCTATCTCATACATATTTTCACCGATCTGCCCCAATTAAAAAAGAAATCTTATACTCCCAGTAAATTGCCTGCTCCAGTAGAATGCAGGATCACGATATTAAATCTTATGCCCTGCTCATTTAGCTCCGGTAAACCGTGCAGACATCCCTGACCCAGAATCCAAAATGATCTAATCCGATAATGTCTAGTCTGAAAGAGTAACAGATTCATATACAAAACAGACATAAATGAGCACATTTTTTGCTTACACCAAGAGAAGGTCCAAAACAATATGAATCATTTCTTCTGGTAAGCCTGGTGATCGGGTCCAACATCGCGTGAACCAGTGTTTATATAAGGCCCTCGAAATGTTGCCTGGGGTGGCAAAGGCCTTGATGGATCAATAACAGGCTTTCTAGATGACCTGAATTATACAATTGATGTTATTCTAACTGATGCAACCAAATAGAACTCTTTACCAGTACAAAAAGCAATTTACTTACGCCATGTAAAAGGGAAATGCCAAGCCTGCAGCTGCAAAAGCTACTAAGCTAGCGGCAACAATGGCATTGCGAGCTCTCGACATGAATGTTACAACAGCAAATTAAAAATATGACCTGAAAAAATGAACGAGAAAAGACCTGTTAAGTGCATCCATCAACCAAAGTTTGAAAACAAAAATACGTGTTCAATTAGACAGCATGAAATCACTAGTCACTAGGAAAGGCATAAGAGTAAAATTGTGTTTGCAAGACAGTATTTTGTAGCTAGTTTCTATATATACAAATATGCATACACACGCACATTCATATATGCAGAACAATGCAAACAGATAGCAAAGTTAGGTCTTCAGCTAGAATGGGTAACGGTATCAGGTGATGATCCGGTTGATTATCTCCACCAAAGACAAAAATTGCCAGTAATTTTCCAGAAATGTTCACTAATTACAGTTTGTAAGCAAGGTATTCTTGCAGTAACTGCAGAGATACCCTCTAACCCACACAAAAATGAACATATTCGAGAAACAAAAATTGCTGCAAGGAGCCAGAGGAGTAAGATAATCAGAACGGTGTAAATCAGCAAAAAAAAACAAATCAAAGCTGTCAACCATGGCTGATTAAAAGATATGTGAATATTAAAATTATGCTAAAACACTCGCAGATTGTATGCGTCTCCAACCAAAAAAAAAAAATGGTGCATCCAATTCACCGTGCTTTGCGACAACAAATGGAAATCAGTAACAAAAAGCAATCGAAAATGAACCCTAAGGGGAACGACATAGCACCAAGCATATATTGAATCACGAAGGAGTCGCATCAGAAAACATCGGGAAAACGAGTTATACCTCATACGGATTGAAACATACGAAGAAGATTGGGTCAGTTCGGAGCGTCGCAGAACTGAAGGGCAGCGAGTTGAGGCGAATCGGCCGGACTCGGGGAGGTAGCAAAATAGCTATTAGCTAATTTTATAGAGTTATTATATTCATTGTGAGAAAAAAATAAAAATTAATAAATTTTTTTAATTTTATATATCAAAAAATTTTATATATAAATATTTATTCAATTAGTTATTTATCTTTTCAAAAAAACATTTATTCAATTTATTAAACCATATATATAGCTCCAAACAGCACATTTCTCCTTTTTCTTTAGCAAATAATAAAAACTCCATTAAATTAATAGAGATCCAAAGTTGGTTTATTATCGGCAATGTGTCTATCCTAAGATTCAACGCGGTGCAACGAAATAATTGAGAGAAAAATTATATATATTAAACCATATAAAATTATAATAAAAAACCAAGAGAATTAAAAAATCGTAATATATAAAAATAACTCTCCAAAAGCTTAATATCATCCGGTTCAATATTTTTTGTGCTACAAATAATTCTCAAAACTCCATTTTATAAATATGAGAGGATAGTGAATATGAAATGATGATATACGAACTTATAATAATGAATTGAAAATTATTGTAATTGTAAAGGAATTACATAAAAATAAACATACAAATTGATGTAGCTTGATACAGTACGACAGATTATAAAATTATTTTTATTATAAAATAGATATAACAAATCACATAAAACTATATCAATTTATATGTTTATTTTTTTATACTCTTTATATATATAAAATTTCTCGAATGAATTTAAAAGTTTCAAGAGTTGTACATTAATGGATAAGAAGGTTACAACATTAAATAGAAAGTTGGTTAGTTAATAATGTTTCCCAGTGATCTAGATCAGTGGGTTCCAAAATAAATAAATAAATTGATTTGTTCATTCTATATTTTTTCCTATATCAGATTTATCTGCTTATCAACATCCAACCTTCTAATACTTTGTTGAAGATGCAGCTGATCGGACATTATGTGATGCAGACAATGGGGTCTAATAAAAGTTTTATTACATACAATCACTTTTACGTATTTTTTATATATTTTATTGATATGATTGATCAAAATAATTATTTTATATTAAAAAAATAATACAATCAATCGTAACAATGTACAAAACAATAAAAAAAAGTAACTATACATAAAATTTTTGATATTTTACAAATATATGGATACAGTTCTTCGTATGATATGGATGTGTGTGTATGGTACAAAACCATGCGATGTGGAAAGAAGCGTTCAGGTGAATGGCAGAAGTTTGAGATGTCTCAATGGGAGAGAAAATAGAGAGTTAGTTAATTTGTACCCAACTTTTTTCTTGTCCGATTACTTGAAATAAAACCAGTTTTTTCCCCTTTCCAGTTTCCAGTAAAAAGCTTTCAACTTTGGTGTTCATTTTAATTTCCACCAAATTTTATTTAATATATATATATATATATATAATACGCTTTGCCCGTGTCATAATGCTTTTTCCAGAGAGTAGTATCCCATTAAATAGTTGAGGTCAAGTATATTCAGGTTGGTATAGAAATGTCCACAAGACAAGCCGAAAGAAACAGAAACCCCGTCATCAAGCTCAGAATCCATCACAGTTGGTCTCTGTGGTTCCAGCAGCAAGCACAGATATAATTGCGGCAGAAGTGAACATCAAAACCCTAATGGGATAGGCTACCCAAATCTACAGAATATTTCAATATCCTGGTAATTGCAAACACAATACATACTAGCCATCCAAGTCTCAACCCAATTAAACATTACATAATCAAGAAAAGATTAAAGTTCTCCAAATTTGGAAAAAGCATGGCCATTGAATTATAGAATATGTCATATGGCATCAGTTAAAATGATACTGAAACAAATCAATGAATAAGGATGTGTCAAGAAGATGCATGTATTAGTCTGATGGAATAGGCATGTAAATTATCAATTAAGGATCCGGGTAAATGAAAACACAGAAATCAATATATATATATATATATATATATATATATATATATAACTATAGCCATTTTCTATCCAAAGGTGGCATGTACTACAGAAATTATGAGAACAAACCTAGAATATCATCATTTCTGTAGTAAAAGCCACCTTTGGCTCATTGATCTCATAGAGAATCATAAATTTTCTCTGGTCAACACTTACTATATTCAGCCAACATCAGTTTAGAAGACAAATAAATAATATCAAGGAATCAACAACCAGATAATACCCAATATGCATCAATGCTTTTCGTCAAAACTCTAGAGAAAATTAATGGGTCAAATGAAATGTGGAAGCATATACTAGTGAGCCAAGCTGAAACAGAGTACCATTACCCTTAATTTCCTCAAAATCAATTTAATGTTACAAGTAATTAATTGTTCTTTGTTTTTCAAAAAACACAATTTTTACACAAAGGCCATATACGAACCATCCATGTAGAAATAAGTTCAAAAACAACATTTGAAGCATAAAAACACTATTCTATTGCTTTTTATCTCCAGCTAAGAAAGACCAAAACCACAGAGTGCATAGAAACAACATAATTAAAACCCACCAATGAAACAAAACCCACACTAAAAAGTAAAGTAGTAAACCAGCGGTAAACTAACATATTTCTATGCAGTGCCAATGACAACTATAAAATTCCCCAAACAGGAGAATTATTGATACAGACACGAAGCCAAGTTCAAACATGCAAACATACTTCTTGGGCAAACATAAACCATCATCCTTAGTCATTCATTCATTTCACTTGAAGATATGAAAAGCAACTGGCATGAAACAATGATCACTTAGCAAGCAAGTTCTGCTGAGCCTGATTCTCCTGCTGCTGCTGATAGTTGAGAGGCCTCCTGAAGAGCATGATATGTGGTTCCGGGCGATGAATTGCATAGTGGACCCACCCACGGCTCTGCTGAACCCCAATCGCACGCCATTCATTCTGAAAGGAATGATCAAAATAGCAAAGTCCAAAGTATTCAGTAATCATAGCATGTCCGATTACTCTGACCTTGTTTAAAATCAAAGGGAAAAAATACCGTTTCCCAAACAAAGAGAATACATGCTAATATAAAAACCCCCAACAGGCCCTGTAAACTAGACATGAGCACGAACTCAAGTATTTAAATATGCCATTAGACTCACGTCAAATAAAATCTAATAATTTGTGGAGTTTATATATCCAGTGTATCAACTCAAAAGAAAATTACAAAATCAGTTTTAAGATTAATTCGAAAAATATCCGGATGGAATCGTTGTTTCGATCCGATCGGCCTCAATTTTGTCTTGACTTAGCGTTTAATTTGAAGGTCATGCTGATTGTTAATAGTGTGGCGGTGTATTGTGGTTTCTAGACAAGAAAAAAAAAATGTAAAATCTCAGAAACCCTAGTTACTCACCTCAGATAGGAGGCGACTCTTGGGCAGCAATTTCGCAACTTCTGGAGGAAGCACAACATGCCTGTACGAACAATCAGGGACAAGATTCCGCCGTATTTCATAACCAAGAGGAAACCAAAATATAAAAAATCCATGAAAAAAGAAGAATACTGAGATAAATTGAAAAGGCAAGTACCGGTACTCGTAAGTGTCATCGAAGTACTTCTCTGAGTACTGGATCTGACCCATCTCTCACTCCGGTTAGGCTTTGCTCTGAAAGAACCACTATCGTTCGCTGCCTCGCTAACTCGATCTGTGGAAAATAAAAAATGCACAGAAATCTATATAAGAAATAAAAGAAATATACGAACTATGAAATTCTCAAGAATTAGACATAGGAACGGTTAGAATCGTGACCTTAGAAAGAGAAGGAAAGAAATCAGAAGGAAGGCAGAGCCTAGAGAGCGATTGTTTTTTCTTGGCGAGAAAGTGATTGGCAATGGAAAAGTGGCGCAATTGGAATAGGGAAGTTTTATGGGAAATTTACATAAAGTCTATTTTGTGGATTTTTGAATCTCAAATTTGGAATCCTTCCCGCCTTAGCTTTTGTTTGGGTCTAGAAATTATTTACTCGTTGATTAGTTATCTCGAAATTAAAATTTGGCTTATATCTGTCTTTTTAGCTTTTAATATGACTCAAAATTTAAACTTTTTATTGGATTATTCATTCCATTTTCTATTATAATAAAATATTATTATTTTTAAAATAAATTTTTTAATGCAACTTTTTTTTATATCTTAAATACTTTTTAATTTTCATTTTTATAATCTCAAACTCTCCCCAACAAATAAAATAAAATAAAATTACAACTACCTGATAGATTACTTTTTTATAATCTCCAACTCTCCACGTTTTTATTTTCATACTTTTTTTTATTTTTATTTTCATTACCAAATAAAATTATATCTACCTGGTAGACTACTTAAGTGTGGAAAAAGGAAAAGAAAAAGAGGAAACGAAATGGAGAGAAAAAAAGTGGAGTTACAAATATTCATTAAAAATTGAATGACCCTTGAATGACCCGTTAATTGGCAATGACCTAGCTATTGTCAAGTCTAAAATTTAGTTAGAATCTTATATTTTAATTATAGTATTAACTTTTGACTATCTGAGTCTACATTAGATTAGTCATTTTAAAATTAAAATAATATTATTATATTATATATTTTAATAATATTTGACAATTTTTTTTTCATATTTTGCAAATACACTTCATATATTTTAATAATATTTGATAAAAAAAATTATATAACAATTATTGAAACCAATAAACTAATTTTTGCCAACCCTTCTTCTTTTGCCAACAAGTAGAGTCATTAACTTTAATTTATAGTACGGCAAGTCACTCGGATGCACATTAACTTTACGCACCCAGATTGCTACATACATTCATAGCATTATGAGATTCACAAACCAACTACTCGGTATTAACCAAAAAAAAAAAACTAACAAAAACTATGATAGAAAATAAATATATTTTGCTTTATATTTTTATAATGTGTATTAAGTTGATAATGATAGAAAATAAATGTACCCTCAGTTGGAAACCTCATCATAAAAGAAAAATTTCTCAAATAAAAAAAATTACCAGAAAGGGAGGGAAGGGGAGGGAAATTGAAGAAAAATAATAAAAAACTCCTTTAGTCCTTTAATAGTGTGTCGCCAAACATAACTAAGTGGGGAAAGTTAGTGTAGCTCAAAACTAAAAAGTATAGCTATAGCTAGTTCAATGTAGGAATTTAGTGATAAAAAAAAAAGGTAAAATTTGCACTTGGCAATGCTCAAATCATAGAGCTAAGTATAATTTTTCTATATTAAAAAAAAAAAAAAAAAAAGGAAAACTTTTCTCAGCCATCTGTCGACGCCATAGTTTGTACTAATATGGTGGAGAGGCACTAATACTAAAAACAGCAAGCCATGAAAGAGTAAAGGAAAATTTTACTATGTTGCTCAAATCATATCGTTCGGTCTTTTTTTTTTTTACCGAATGATGAAGAAAGTGATTTTAAATTTATTAATATATTTTTTTTATTTCTTAAAAATATTTAAATATATTAAAAAAATATGAATAAAAAAAAAAAAAAAAAAAAAAAAAAACTAGTTTTATAACTTGTGGTTACACCGAGCGGTGCAACTTGGGCGGCAGAGGCCTAAGTAGCACCGCTCAAGAGTAAAAGCCTATAAAAGGGAGAGGCAATACTGAGTAATGAATATTGATTTCTTCTCTTATATATGAGTTTGTAATGCGGATTAGGATTTCCAAATATTTTCTTATTCAAACACTTTTGGTCATTCGAAAAGAGATAGACAACAACAAATAGATCTCATTGAAAAAGTTGTACTATTTTTTATTTTTGAAAGTTTTGAAAAATTGTATTGAGCATGATAATGATTAGATGAAAAAAAATTGAAAAATTGAAATTAATTTTTTTTTAAATATTTGAGTAATGTTTGAGAATGAAATCTTTAAGAATACCAGAAAATATTTTGATACACAAACAAGGCTCGTCAGACTCCATAATAAGACTGTTCATCCGGGTCGGATTTTTTCTCGGCCCGGTCCATAACCGAGTTCCGATTACAGATTCAGGCCCGGATTTAATCCGGGCTGGTACTCGGATGACTAACCCCGGATATAGCCGGGTTGGGTACCGGATTTAAAATCCGGAAAACACCAAAAACTGAATTAGGGCCGGCTCAATGTGAATTAAGGCCAAGAAAAAAAATTTTTAAATGACGCTGCTAGATTTTAACATGGCATGTATCGTTTATTTTTCACTTATCATCATATAATGATATAATCATCATTATGATATAAATATATAATATTTCAGTTATTTTAGACTTTATTTTAATTATTTTTTCAAAATATACTAAGGTATTTATAATTTGAGAAATGATATTTGCAGTCGTGAGTGTGCAAGCGCCGTGCAGTCGCTTTGAAAAAAGTGAATAAATACGGAACCTACATAAAAAGAAATTAATTATTTTAATAGTGGACTCCACTCTTTTTTAAAATAACTATACGGCGTTTATGTACTTCACGACTATATATAACATTACTCTTATAATTTTTAGCCGCCTTGCTCTTTGAAGGCCTTAGGCAACTGCCTTAATGGCCTATCCATTGAGTCAGCACTGGAATGTATTGGAGGGAAAAGATGATGAAAGTTTTAAGAAGGATTTTAGAATAGCTTGCCGGTAAAGCAAGAATCATAAGAAACGAGAATATCTCTAATAGATGGAGTTTGAAAAGGAAAATATTTTAGTTATAAAATAATTATATATAAAAATAAACTTATAAATTGATGTAATTTGATATGATATATCAGATCGTAAAATTACTTTTATTTGAAAAAATCTAAAATCAAGATGTGATATAAAATGGACTTCCATACAATCCAACCAAAAGCTAAAACAAACCACGTGAGCTTTTTTATCGTAATTAAAATATACTCGTTCGCACGCAATCAAAACTTATAATTGGTTGCTGACCACAAGACTCCCGCCAACTTTGGCAGCCGACTGCTCTCTCGCAGAGCAGATGTGGGCGGGAATCGCAACAAAGGGAGTTACGCTTGGTTAATGAGGTATTTTGTGGACAATAATAAAGAAATAATAATAGAATATTAAATAGTAATAAAAAAAAAATAAATAATAATAATAAAATAATAAATAATAATAAAATATTAATACCCAAATTAAGCATAAAATCTCACCTTTTTGCATGCAGGCAATCTCTGCACAAAGATGATTCGGCTGGATGAAGGATTAGGAGCAATGTTACTGAATATCTCAAATAAATAAAAAATTAGAGCTATTGTTGTTTTGATCAGATTAGCATATATTAAGAGGAGATAATATATAATAAAGAGTAATGTTACATGTAGTCATGGTGTGCGCAAACGTCGTGGTGTCGCTTTGAAAAAGAGTGGAGTCTACTATTAAAAAATTAATAAATAAAGAAAATGTAAATTTCTAGTCATTTGTGCAATAGACTCGAGGCATAACTCCAACAGCTCGAATCACATAAATCTGCATTATCTTGTCCTATGCTATGCATTGTGGTAGTGCATGAACAAAAATAAACCACTCATGAATGCTTCCACGGCCAGCTTAATTTCTTTTATTTTGTAATTTTTTTAAAAATGACTTCTAACTTTATAGCTATCACCTATATCATAGTGGACCTAAAACAACATCCAACTTGGAAGAAAAGAACTATAACGTCCAGGATCTGAATCCTTTAGATGTCTTGAGTTTCATTCAAGAAAACAAAAAGAGAAAGGTGTTCCAATGACAATAAAAAAGGCAAAAGCATTCACTATATTAGTTCACATCATGAATATTTGCTCCACGCCTGCCCCTTGATCATCAAACAAATACTCTTTCTGTCTTGTCAAACATTAGCTTCTCCACCTAGACATACTAATTAAATCAGCTTCGATGGCCACTCCGGCACCGCAACAAGCAGCCGGACGGCCAGCACACTCAAAGGTGCTTCGCAGCATTGCTGTAGTCTTGCTTGCCCTGATTGTACTGGTAGGTGTAGCAGTGCTCATCACTTGGCTGGTAATTAGGCCTAAACAACTTGTTTACACAGTTGAAGATAGTTCAGTCCATAATTTCAACTTAGGTACTCATGACCAACTCAATGCCACCTTCAATTTTGCCATAAGATCCTATAATCCCAACAGTAGAGTCTCCTTATACTATGACTCAATCCAAGTGTCAGTAGAGTATGATGATCAAACCATAGCTTTAAACATCGTTGATCCTTACTTTCAACCTCATCGAAACGTGACTCGCTTGGAGGTCAATCTCACAGCTCAAAATGTATCACTGTCGGGGTCGACAGCTCGGGACCTCAAGATCGAGAAATCATCAGGGGAAGTTGAATTAGATGTTCTGCTGAAGGCAAAGATACGTTATAAGGTGGGAAGGTGGAAGTCTGCACATCATACTTTGAGGATCTGGTGTTCCCCTGTGTTGGTACACTTCTCTAGGTCCAAGAGTTTTGAAAGGACATACTGTGATGTTGAACTTTGAGCATGCATTGTTGTGGGTTTCTGTGACTAGAATTTTCTCTTTGCTTTGGTACTTTGGAATGTGGTTAGTTTCCCATGCTTGCCATCATGCAGTCATACTCAAAAAGATAATTTTCTTTGCTTTGTTTTCATCATGGATGTGTGTGAGATTAATCATTTATTGGTGTAAATTTGCATTAACAGATTTCGATTGTACTACATTTTCCTTCTCAAAGCATTTTGCTGCTGAATGTTGTAATTGTACTACTAGATATAAACATTATCTTTGTTTAGTGTCATGTTTCTTTTAAGAGCATTCCCAATTGTCCTATATCATACCATTCAAAATACATCATCAAAATCCACTCTTTCTATTTTATATATTGCTTTTTACAATAGGTCATACATCAGTTTGTTTATTTTTTCTCTATATCATTTAAATATTATTTTTATAATATTTTTTATTCATTTCAAATATTTCTTCTAACTACCAATGGATTTGTAAATGAGAGAGAAAATAATTAAAAATATTTTAGAGTTGTGAATAATATTCTATACATCCAGAGGATTACTGTAGCAAAATGTAAAATAAAGATTAAAATACAAAATCCATTGGAAGGGTCTTTTGATCAACTTCCTTTATATTTTACATGAGCCATTGTGAATGCTCTAACATTCAAAATATCGGAAATGCAAGTTATTGCTTTAAGTTGATGTGATACCTTCTTAGTAGCACTATCTCTAACCCTTGAGATGTGCATCTTCAGCCTTATTTGAATTCAAAAATCATTTCAGTTCATATAATTTAATCATTATAATTTTTTCAAATTTTCAAACAAAATATAATAAACAATTCAACTTTTTCAAATCTCAAAATAAAAATTATATTAAAAAATTGTATTCAAACAATATTTCTTTCAACTTTAAACTCTAATTTTATCTCATCTGAACTCAACTCACTATCCAAACCCTCCCCTACATCTAACAAGTGAGTTCTCTAGCTATTTTTATCAATTATCATCACCGTTATTATTGTGCAGGTAAGGCTGCATTTGGTTTCCAAACTCAGCTGAGTTTAGCTGAGTTCAGTCTCATTTTAAGATGAGTTTAACATCCAAATACCAAATACCAAATTCTCAAATTACTAAACTCATCCCAATTCAAAACCTTCTTACACGTGGGACCTATAACCTTTTTCAACTTAAAACATCTTTATATGTAGGACCTATAACCTTTTTTAATTTTTTATCAAAAGTACTAAACTCATCTTAACATCCAAACACACTTTAAATTTAGTTTAGATGGGCCTCACATAAGTTATTCCACCACTAAACTCACTACTATTTATAAAAAATTCAACTCAGTTGAGTTTAGTTCAACATCTAAATGCAGCCTAAATCTGGTTTCTATTTCACGAACAAACGTGTGGAAAGGCCATTAATGGAGACTTGGAGCATGAAAAGAAATTGGTAACACCACGTGAGGCTCATTCAAAAAGATCGAAACCTTGGGTTATCATGAATCTGAGCTGCAATCACGTGACTACTTTAGTGCAATTCAATCTAAAGGCAATCTAATACCCAATTCAATTGAGACGGAAAAGGGATATAAAAGATGCAGCAACTTGAAATAGGGGTTTGGAATTTGACATACCTTGGAGGAAAAGCAAGAAGAATATAGGATGGGGTGCCTTTTTATGTAGGGTAAGTAATTTGAAAAAAGCCACTATAATCTAAGTGTTTGTTTGGAAAAAAAAGACATCCCAAGATTTTCATCCCGTATTATTTCCAAACATCATTTAAATACAAATGCTTTCAAATAAATCATTACAACTTTTTCAAACTAATCATTACAATTTTTCTAAACTTTCAAAAAAAAAAAAAAATCAATTCTTTCATCCCACCTGCCCCACATCTGGCCCCCTAGCGGGTGCAGGCTGGGCCCTACGTTCCCCACACCCTACTTATATATTTATATATAAAAATATATATTTATATTGATATTTATACAAATTGTGCATATATAAATATATATATATATATATATATTACAATTTGTTAGACTTATTTACAAGATTGTATTACATTGACCTCCTAGACTAATCTTTATATAGGAGATCAAGATAATACAAGAGTCTTACTTGAATAATGTAAGACTTACTATCTGTGAATAAGTCTAACAAATTTAAATTTTTAGACTTATAACATAAAAACTATGTTATTAGTTTTTTAATTATTGTTATATATATAAATTTTAATTTATAATTTTAATTATATAATAATTTGGGTCCAAAAATATTGTTTTGAACCCAAGCCTAGTGGGGCATTATTACCTCTAAAGTGGGTGGGGGGTGGGGCGGATGGGATGTCTGTCCCCGGCCTTGCCTCCCAAGGGCGGGGTGCCGGGAAGGGTTGAGCCCTGCATATGTAGGTATCACCCCTAGTGGAGGCTGGTGGCTCTCTTGCTTCTTTGGGCGATATTGCTCAGTCGGGTGCCTCGATTTCCAAGGCACCTTTCACAGTCCCCGGTGGCTAAGTGCCCGTCATTCTTGTCGATTACAATGGTCTCTCTCCTGAAGACCCCTTGGCCACTAGCGAGGACAGGGTTTTGATTCTTTCTTCACCATTCAACGCATATGTCGAGTAGGGGGCCTTTTCACCACCGTCTTCAAGGATATATCTTCCATGATTCCTCTAGGAGGTGGTGAGAAGCAGGTGGACAAGGTGGGTCTTGTCGACCGCGTAGGCGCTGGACCTTCTTCCCAACCAAGCGTGGAACCCGTTGATGATCTGAGGTCGGAGGGTACCTTGGTGTCCCTGCCACCTCCCTTACCTCCACCATTTTCCCTTGGACCACTCTGTAGCTCTGGGTTGGAGGGTTGAGGAGAGGAGCACACTATTTTGAGAAGCTCTGGCCCCTCCAGACCTTGTCTTTCCCGATCTAGCATCAACAAAGCCAGGGCCAAGTCCATGCGCAGGGTGGCCAACCAGCTCAAGGTCTTTCTCTCTCTAGTAAATTTTCTTTCCCTCTCTCGTTGGCTTCTTCTATTTTGTTTGTAGTTGCTAATTGGTCGACTTTGCTCAATAGGGGGTCAATGATTTGGCGGCCTAGATTTTAGATGGTCAAGTAGAGTTGGAGGAGTAGGCTCAGGTGATGTGGGTTGAGCAGGCATATCACGAAATCCTTAAGCTTAAGGTTGAAAGAGACGAGGCCGAGCGGGCTTTTATTGTGGTAAAAAACTACAACCAATCCTTGGAGGTAGACGTTGCTCGCCTTCGCAAATAGGTGCTCGCCTTGCGGAAAGACTTGGGCCACTCTAGGGAGGAAGTGTCTTGAAAATGCCTCAAGGTCAAAGCCTTGATAAAGGAGCACAAACTGGAGTGGATTCGTGCGACCTGTCTAAGCAAGGAGTTAGCCTGCAGCGTTGTCTCAACTATGTCGCCTCCTTGTCGAAAGCCAAGGATGCTCGTCTAGATATGGGCTTCGATCTTGACCATGTCAAGGATAAGAAATAGGATCATGTGGTGTAGCACGTGGTGCTCACGAGGGACAAGCTCACTTCCTCTAATGAGGGTCTCGCCCTGCTTTTTTCTCAAATAATGGTGGCTAAAAAGGTCTGTAATCGAGCTTGGAGTTTTGAGGGTGTTTTGGGCTTGAAGAAAATGCAGGAGTTCCTACTATCGAACACCCAGGTCGACTTGGAGACCCTGGACTTAGAGATATTCAAGCTTGATCAGGAGGCTCGCAAGTTTCTCAACTCCTTGGGTAGAGACTTGATGCCCGACGCCTTCCCTCGTCCTACTGCCCAAAATTAATTTTATGTTTTTGCTTTTTTTTTTTTTAGAATACATGCGTTTTACATAAGTTTTTGGCTCCTGTTGCTTTAATTAATATGCATATGTTCTAATTAAAATTTTGTTGATGTCTGTGAATTTGTGCACTCTTGTTTCATTCATCTTCTTCCCCTCCTTTTTGGGTGCCCATTTACTATGTTGGCCGATGTCCAGTTGATTTGAATGAAAAGGCTATCGACAGTTGTTTGGGTGCAGAAATACTTAGGCTTAAGGTTCCAGGCAGGAGAAGGACTCGACTTCATTGGATGGTGGGGAGAGATAAGATATTTAGGAGATGTGTTCCCTCCTTTGTTCACTGTGTGCAAGCGCGGAGCATGGACTTAAATAACTAGGCGAGAGATGGGCTTGACTACCCTAGGTGGTGAGAAGAGATGTGACACTTAAGAGAGGTGTTCCCTCCTTTGTTTGTCAGGTATGAGCTCGAAATATCGAGTTAAGTAACTAGAAGAGAGATGGCCTGACCGTGCTGGGTGGCTCCCACAATTTTTGTGCGGTAGTAAACATTTGACAGCAAGAAATGAAATGTGAAGGTGAGTCATGAAATGTAAAACAATTCTGTTGAGTTTAAGAGATGTTTTTACACGAGATTGTTACCGAAATAAAGATATTTCTTGAGTTGTTGCAGCCCTCTTCCTTTGGCATTCTTTAGTTGGTGAGCCCTGGGTGGTGGGCTTCCCAGACCAACGCTACGACAAGTAGGGGTTCGGCTTACTCTGCCATGCCCGCATGCCTCCTCTGCTCTAGGGCTCACCAATGAATTCGGGTGGCAGGGGAGGAACTCGCTTCTCGACCCCTATCACGTGCACTTCCTTCTCTTCGTCTTTCAATTCCTACATGTAGATTCTCTATGCCACCACCCGCTCACCACGCACTTTACCTACACTTGTTTCTGTTGAAAACTTTATTTTTAGGTGGTAGGTAGAGGTTACAAACTTTAGACTATTCAACGTTGATTGCCCGCTTATCGCGTTGGGAGGAGGTCTTGACCACATGAAGTCTATCATTGTGGTTGCCATGTGCATCCCAGACCCGAACATCATAGGTAACGTTATGGCTCCCAAGGGTTGTACCATTTCCCCTAAAAATCCTTTCAACTGGGTCGGCGATGAGCGCAATTGATTCTTATTGATGCCTGATTTTGTAAACGATTCCCAAAAAAAGACTATCGGCTGAGCTTCCCTTATCTATTAGTATTCTCCTGGTGGTGAAGTTGGCAACCAATATCGTCACTATCAGGGCATCATCATGCTGGTAGATCACCCTTTCACGATCACTTTCGTTGAAGGAGACGACCATCGTTTTCTCCCTCGGCAAATCCCTTGGCGATAGTCTAGATTTCTCCTAAAGGGATGTTATCCTGATTCGACCTCACCTAGGCGGGAACGAATGTTGTGCAATCAGCCTCTCTAGCTCCCCATCCTCTTGCATCTACTCCATCATTCACTTCAAGTGATGGCAATCTTCAGTTCTGTGGCCTTCTACATTATGAAATTTTTTTGGATTTCTACTCTTTCTCACGGGTCCATCTACTTGTGACTTTTTTGTTCCATTTCTCTGACCATTCTACTTCAGACCTTCTCGAGGTGGTCAAAGTGTGGAATGTGTCCTCAATTTGACAAAATCATATGCCCGGTCTATGAAATCTCACAACATTGTTGGGGTCCTTCTGGTCAATTCGGCCATGAATGGGATATTGGGCCAAATGTCGCTCAGGAGCGCTACCAACGTGATCTTCTATCCTGGTCATCCATCGTTAAACACTCCTTATTAAACTAGGAGAGATAAGATTTCAAGCTTTCATCTTCCTGCTGCTTCACGGTTAGGATATAGGTTGCCAAACGTCTTCTCCTTTTGTTGTCCATGAATTGGGTAATGAATTGCCTACCCAGCTCCTCGAAATTGTAGATGATGCTCGGCTGTAAGGTTCTTAACCATTCCCTTGTCGTTCCCCTGAGCCTTAAGGGAAAAGATTGATGTGCAATTTCACTAGGAAAGTTGTGGAGCTTTATGTGAGTCATGAACAATTCGAGATGTTCAACTATGTCTTTAGATCCATCGTACATCTCAATTTGCATGACTTTGAATTTTGGCGAGAGCGTGACTTCCATAACCTCGGCACTGTAAGGGAGGTCCATGCTACTTAACAGCTGGTCGATCGAGGAAGATGCTCTTATCTTCGTAGCCATCTCTTCGCACTTGCCCATGAGGCTACGTAGTTCAAGGTGCATCTTTTTCTTTTCCTCTTTGTCAAAGGAGACCCCTCTTGCGCTATGCAGCTCTACCACAATTCGCTTGTCATGGCTTGTGCCATCACTTTCCCCTGATCCCATATTCTTATGCTTCATTATCTCGTTTTCTAGTTGGAGATTTTCCATTTTGAATGCTATTTTTTTTAATTCGCTCATCCATTTTTGCAAACCTTCCATCCATGTTGGTTGAGGTAACTTCTTGTTCATGGGTTGTCTGGAACTAGGCCTGTAAGGATTTCAGTTAGGACTTGAAAAACCAATCGGACCGATCAGTTTTAGTCTTCCTTTTAGAAAATTTTCAACTCTCATTCCAGTCCCGGGGTGGGGTTTTTCCACCCTAGAGTGACCAAATGTAATATACATATTTTAAAATATTTTTAATATATATTATTTTATATAATAATTATATAGTTAATTATATAATTTTCATTTAACCTATTACAATTGATAATATAAAATGTTAAATATGCAATTACTAATATGCTATCAATTAACTAATGTATTGTTTCTATAAAAAGAAAAACTAATGTATTATATCAATTAGTTAACTTATCACTATCAACTAATTACTAATATCTACATCTAATTAAAGTTATTAGATAAAGCTTTTGTAAAATATCTAAGTTATTGGATAAATCATCATTTGGTATTGGGTCAAACCAAATGGACTGATCGGACAAAATGGTTCCGGTCTGGTCCAGTCCATATGAGAGTTTGGTTTGGTCCCAAAAACCCCATATGGACTGACCGAACCGAACCGAATTCACCCCTATCTGGGACCAGGTCTCGAGAGGCATATGAAAGGCACGTTAGTTTTATTTAAGTATCCCACAGATGACGCCAACTGTTAAGGATGTGTTTCGCACCCTACCTTCATCCGAAAGGTCAATTGAGACAAGAAAGCTTGATGGCCTGGAGTATCTAAAAGAAGCTCTGATCTGTGAATCAATTTATGTTTCAGAGTATGAGAGAGAGAGAGAGAGAGTAAGAGTAAGAGGAGAATAGGGAGAGAAAATGAATCCCTAAATTGTTCCTGTATCGAGACCTTTATACTCCCTCTTTCGATGGGGCTATTGTTCTCCCTATGCCTGGGGTGTTCGCCCATACTTTCGACGACATGCTGTCTCATTTAATGCTGCAACCTCTATTTGGGAGTCTTGATCCACGTTGAGCCTCTGTGCCTGGGGGCGGCATCTTGTCGAATTTAATGAGGTAGTCCTTGTCAAGATGAGATCTCGACCCGTATTGGGTCATTTAATGCGGCATGGCTAAAGGAGTGCCCAAATAGTTTATGTCCTGCCTTCCCCGACCTAGACTGGGCCTTTTCCTTGCGATACATTGAGCCTTATAACACTAGGTTGGTAGCTATGGTAATTGGGCAGGGCCTAGCACAACGAGGCACAAATATGTCCTTCCAATTGAGATGAGACATGATAGGGGTGACATCGACACTATCAGTGTGGTTTCAGTCCAAAACCAAAACTGAACCAACATATTTTTTCAAAGGATGGTGCCGATAGAAACCGATCGATTAAGGGGGACAAAACCGGCAGGTGTAGTTTCGGTCAGTTATGATTAGGTTATTGGTGTTCTTGTCGATTTTCCCTTCAAAATCCTATCAACAAGTGTCACAACAACATCATAGACTTTCCCGAACTCCAAACATAAGAAAAATCATTTCAAAAACTAGATAAACTAAAATTAACATCATACTCAACAATGAGAGTGTGAGACTTTGGGCTTTTTGGGCTTCTTTATGATCAAATGGAGAGATTAAAGGTGGCAACAGGGCAACAATGGCATTGGAGAGAGCGACGACATCGGGGCAAAATCTCTGTGTGTGTGTGAGAGAGAGAGAGAGAGAGAGTCGAAATCCTAAAACAGTGCAAATGGATGGGCAAAGGGGGCTCTGGGGTTAGGGATGAAACTCTAACCCAAAATGGCTCTGTTTGGTATATAAAACCAAATGACGTCGTTTTATATTAAGTTTTTTTTGTCTAAAACCAAGTTATAAAACCACGTCATCTAATTCACTGAAGTGAAACAACATCGTTTGATATAAAAAATATATATAAATATATATTTATATTTTGTCGACTAGTTCGACGGTTTGAACTTGAATCAGACCGAGACCGAACTGGCCGACATCGATTTCATCAAATTTCTACCGCCGGCTGATCGGTTCTCCATTGATTTTGGCCGGCTTCAAACTCTGGTGGTCGATTCCCTTCTGCAATGATCGGTCCTGTCAGTTTCTGTACAGCCCTAATACATGAATATTTCAACATGCATGACTGGCATGACTCTCACTTTCCTCTTAATGGTTCTTCCCATTACGTAATATATCTAATTTGACTTTTCTAGATCCTTATTAATCTTATGCAGCTCCTTTTTGGTGAATTTTAAATCGTTTCATTTTGTTCTTGGAGATATATTTTAGATGGATGAATGGGTAAATTTAGGATATTTCATTTTCGTCTTGTCATATAATATTTGTTACACTATCCTGCTAATGTTTTTTTATTTGGTTTTATATTCTTTTTCTTTAGATATGTCCCCCATTACATTTTCTTTATCAAGTTTCAAATATAACAGAAAAGTGCCATCTTTCAAAGGTACTGGTGGTGCTTACTGGTTTGTTGATCTCTACCCCTCTGCTTTTTATATATATCATTTAGAACCCTTATCATGAAATATTCATCCAATTTAGTATACTGACCTTGACTTCATTGGATTTCTAGCCTTTTATAATCAACTTAGATGCGTGTAAGATATATTTTATGATTTTCTTCATAGATATTTGGCTATGTTAGTATAGATTTCTGAATATTCTATTTATTTCTAGGTTTCCTTCATGTTATTTGTTGTCAACTTAATATATAAAGCATACAGGTCTTGGGTTGAAGTATCAAGTATGTTGTGTAATTGCTTTAAATTTACATTCAGATAAACAGAAGTTATGGGCACTTTTGGCTTTTTTGAGATGAGTAAATCTATTCATCATCTATTTTCTCATCATTTCATGATGTGACATTAGATGATATGCTCACAAGTAAAATATAAAAAATAGTCTCCAATCATCTAATGTCATATCAAATGGTGATAGGATGATGAGGATTGAGATGATGAGTAACATTACTCGGGATATCTCATGGAAATCATCTATCATATGCTTTTGAACTTATCAGTTGTTTTCAATTACTGCATTTTAATAGGTTAAAGCCGTTCCAGAGGAAATGGGAATCAGATTTCAAGGAATTGGTTGACTGAAATACATACCTATAACGCCCAAGGTATCTTCTTCCCTACCTTACATGGAAAAGTACAAGTCTTTTAATTGGTTAGAAAATAAAATTTATTAATTAACAAAAGCTAGAGAAGAGCTACTCCATTATATAATATTGCAGAGCCTTTGGAAGGAGGGAAGAGTAGAGCAAGGTGGAGGCTCTGGTCCATATTTATCTTAAATATGGTTGTTTTGCTGCCTTTCAAATGGATTTGCTCTTCTCCATATTTTTCTTGTGTCATATATATTACAGTTTTCAAGTATATCTTTTGTGTCATATATTTCTTGTGTCATATGTTTTATGCATGTAAATACATCTTTTGGGGTATTCTATACATCAAGTTAGTTCATCATGTTTATTTTTGTCTTGACATGTTTTTTAGGGCAGTGTTACATATCTGTTTCAGTCAAGGTAGTATGAATGAAAGCCGCAAGCCACAACAATGTGCCGTGTAATCTTTTTTAAAAAAATGAGTAAATACGAGATCCACATAGAAAAAAAGTTAATTTTTTAATAATAGATTTCATTCTTTTTCAAAACGATTATGTGTCGTTTACATACTCTATAACTATATATAATATTACTCTTTGTGTCTTAATTTCCTCCTCAGGTGTAATTGCATAGTCCCAGCCATTTTGTAGTCTAGCTGTAAACATTTCACCAAAGACGGCTCAATAGGTTGTAGAGTTTAAAACGAAGATTTTAAGTGAGACTTTTTGTATTTTAAAAATGAAACTTTAGTAAATTTATTTTAATTTCATTTTTTACATTATATTTTTATTTAAAAATTATTTCTATAGTTTTGCAAAATAAAACTACTAATTAAGATTTAATAGCACCTTTTCAATTAATAACAAACTTAATATTCGTTAAAAAATATTAGTTTAGAAAAGATTTTATCAAATTTAATTTTACAAGAGGCGCTTGAGACTCTTTAGAAGCAATTATAACTATTATTGTCATTAAATTTCTATACATAACCTATGCACTTGGCAAAAAAAAAAGGGTCTCTTACCTCTTCAAAGGATTACACAATATACCAATTTTATAAATGCTTGAAAATTAGATTTTTTTATTTATAATTTTCAAATTATATATTAAAATAATAAATTATTAATAACAAAATACAAGTGTATTCTTAAAAGGAGAGTATGTGAAATACTCTATTTGATGTTTTTGACGTTCTCTCATTGAATTAATCATTTTTTTTTTCTAAATATTGGGGCTTTCTTTTCTTTTTTGTTTTTGTTTTTAAATCTACTTGGATTATTTTTGGGGGCCTTTAATTCTTTCACTAGCGCCTAAGTTTCAGAGTCGACCCAGCATTTAACTTGTAATATCGTACTTTTTTTTACCCTAGCTATAAATATTTGAATTGTATCCTATTTAGATTAAGGGCAGCGCTAGCCGGCCAACGTTTATTATTATTAGTATATTTTTTTTCATTTTCTAAACATTTTTAATTATTAAAAAGTAAAAAAATATACAACTTTATTAATAATCACTTCTTTAATTATTAAATAAATAAAAAATAAATAAAATACTTGAATGATAAATTTGAGGGGACCAAATATCATTTTCCTTAAATTAATGAAATGAAAGGTAGGGGTGGGCAGTGAGCCCCGCTGCCCCGCCTAGCTTCCACTCCACCCATGCGGGGTTGGGGTCCCCCGCCACGCATCTAGGGCCCCTAGTGGGGGCGGGTGGCGGGGAGGGCTCAACCCCACCCCGCCCTCGCCCCATTTATATATATATATATATTATACATATATATAAACATAAATATATATTTATATTTTACAAATTGTGTATATATAAATATATATAACAATTTGTTAGACTTGTTCACAAAATATGAATTGGTAAATTTAAAAATTACATAGTTTAAAAATTAATATACTACAATTTACACAAAATATACACTAGCAAATTTAAAAATTACATAGTTTTTAAATTATAGTCATATTTACAAAATTTAAATTTATAATTTGGATCTAAAAATATATTTTTAATTACATTTGAGCTTATAAATAATTTTTAAATCACACAAATGTAATTTTTTTTTTTAAGTGAAAAGAGGCGGGGCGGATTGGGAATCTGCCCCACACCCCGCCCACTAGGGTGGGGTACCCCACCCCTGCATCCTGTGGGCGGGGGACGGGGGTGAAAACCCCACCCCCCATCCCATATGGGGCAAGGTTAGGGGTGTAATTTTAAACCGGAAAACCGGTCCGGACCGGACCGGACCGGACCGGTTTTACCGGTTTTGAACCGGTCCGGTCCGGGACCGGTTTCAAAAATTCTAAAACCGGCCGGTTCCGGTCCGGTTCCGGTTTTAAGATTTTTGGAACCGGACCGGACCGGACCGGACCGGTTCATAAAAAAATATACAAAAAAAATATTTTTATATATAAGTTATTAAGTTTTATACAATATATTTTATATATATATATATATATTAATATATAAAATTATAAATTTATATGTGAAATTTTTATATATAATATATATAATTATATATATTCATTTATGAAATAATTTCATATTATAATTTATAAATTATTACATTAAATGTTAATACTAATATATAAGTTTATAAATAATACTAATAGTCTAATATAGACTATATAGACTATAGTTATACTTATAATTAATACTAAAAGATTTTACTAAAAGTTTATAACTAATACTAATATTAAATATATAGTTTATAACTAATACTAATATATAACTTATAACTATACTAATAGTCTAATATTAATACTATTATATAGTCTAATATATTATTTAGCTTTACTAATATATAAGTCTATAACTATTTAATTAATAGTCTAATACTAATAGTTTAATATAGACTATAGTTATACTTATACTATAGTTATACTAAATCACTATAGACTATAGTGATACTAAATCACTATAGATTATAGTTATACTTGTACTAATATAGTTATACTAAATCACTATAGACTATAGTTATACTTATACTAATATAGCTATACTAAATCACTAAAAGTTTATAACTAATACTAATATATAGTTTATAACTAATACTAATATATAACTATACTAATAGGCTAATATTAATACTATTATATAGTCTAATATATTATATAGCTATACTAATATACAAGTCTATAACTATTTAACTAATAGTCTAATACTAATAGTTTAATATAGACTATAATTATAATTATACTAATATAGTTATACTAAATTACTATAACTAATACTAATATATATAATATAACTATACTAATAGACTAATATTAATACTATTAATCTATTATATAGTCTAATATATTATATAGCTATACTAATAATTTTTTGGACTTGTAATTTAGACTTTTGGACTTGTAATTTGTTGGACTTTTGGACTTCTAATTTAGACTTTTGAACTTATTTTATTCCATAGGCTCATAGGCATGTTGATGTCTATTCTTGAATTTCTTGTGATTGCTCTAACTAAAAAATATGTGTAAGTACTAAGTTATTTCCTTTAGTATGCAAGGACTTATTGTAGATAAGGTAGTTTATTGCAGATTTTTTTTTTCAGTTTTTGTAGTAGTTATATTCATAAGTTTGTAAAATAGTTTTTTTTCAGTTTTTTAGTAAAGCAATTTTTTGGAGTGAATCAGATTTTTTAGTAAACAGATTTTTTATAGTAAAACAGATTTTTTGAAGTAAAACAGATTTTTTATTGAAGTAATTTTTAGTAAAGCAGATTTTTTTATTTAAAGTTAAAACAGATTTTTTGTAATAACAGTTTATAAAACAGATTTTTTTAAATCAGTTTTTTTATTTTATAAACAAATTTTTAATGACAAACTATGACATTTACATTTTTAAAAAACCGGAAAACCGGACCGGACCGGACCGGACCGGAAACCGGTAAAACCGGAAGTACCGGTTTAGGAGGGTAACCGGTGCGTAATCGGTTTTGGAAAATACAAAACCGGTACATACCGGTTCGGTCTTAAATTTTGTTCAAAACCGGACCGGACAGGACCGGTTACACCCCTAGGCAAGGTGCGGTGAAGGGTGCCCCTGCCCCGTAGGGGGCGGGTAGCACCCCTAATGAAAGGTCTACACAAACGTGAAGCTATTATTTATGAGTTTTGCTACTCATCATTCCTACAAATAACACACCATACTTTTTTTTTTAATTTTTTTTATTCTTCTTAAACTAATTGAATTTTTCTACTTATCATCTATACACTACACATTCGGTAAGAGAAAAAAATAAAAAAATAAAAAAATAAATGTAATGTGTAATGTGAAGACAATGAGAAGAATTTTTCATTATTTATTATTCGATGATTGAAAGGGTACATTTGGTTACCAAATTCATCTCAACTCAACATTACAACTTTTTAAAATTCTAACACGAAATACAATAAATAATTTAACTTTTTCAAATCTTAAAATAAAAATAATATTTTAACAATACTTTATCATTTCAACTCAATTTAGCATCCAAACGTAGCCTTATTGTAGATCAATCGATCACGCGCACACACATGCATGTGTATATAAGAGGCACGTATGTCATCATGTAACTATGCAGAAAGATCGAGACTGCTAGCTACAAAGCCATGGCTTCCCTGAGTACCCTGACTAACGCCCAATACTATTTTCTCTGCTTATTCCTATGGGTCCTTTCTATCTCCCTACTTCGATCCTTTTTCGGAAAATCCACCAAGAAAATCCACCTCCCTCCAAGCCCACCAGCCCTCCCACTCATCGGTCACCTACACCTCCTTGCAGGTTCTTCCATGTACAAATCCTTGCACAAACTCTCCCTCCTACATGGCCCCCTCTTCTGCCTCCGGCTTGGCCCTTATCGGACCATGGTAGTAGTTTCATCGGCCTCCGTCGCCACCGAAGTGTTTAAAGCCAATGACCTTGCTATTTCAAACCGCCCCGCTCTTGCTGTCGCAGATAAAGCACCTTATGCGGGTGCCGGATTCTTCTATGCTCCCTATGGCAAGTACTGGAGGTTCATGAAGAAGCTTTCCATGACACAATTGCTTAGTACTACGCAGATTCAACATTCACGCTCTATTCGACGCGAAGAACTTGTACTATTTTTGTGCAGACTGTTCGACAGTGCCCAGAGAAGAGAGCTGGTTGATCTGGGAACTGAGTTCTTGAGATTTACAAACAATTCCACGTGCAAGATGGCGATGAGCTTGAAGGTTTCAGGTGATAGTAGTGAAGCTGAGCAGATTAGGGCGTTGGTGAAGGAGTCTTTGCAGTTAGGGTCCAAGCTTTATTTAGGGGATGTCTTGGGGCCTTTCAAGAGGTTGAGTTTTTGGATGTATGGGAAGAAGGCAATAGATGTTACCATGAGGTACGACGCGATTCTGGAAAGGTTATGGAAGGAGCACGAGGAAAGCGGGAAGCGAGACAATGAGGATTTGCTGGATATACTAATGAAGGTATATAAAGATGAGAAAGCTGAATTCAAGATGAACAGAACCCATATCAAGGCTTTCTTGCTTGTAAGTAGTTCTTTCAAATTGATATTGTACGTAGTTTTACATACATATTTTTGATATATAATATTTATTGACCAATACTTCTCTTGTTTAGGATCTTTTTATTGCTGGCACTAGTACCTCGGCGGATATCCTGCAATGGACGCTGTCGGAGCTCATCAACCGTCCTCAGATGCTCAAGAAGCTTAGAGATGAAATAGTTTCTGTCGTTGGCACTGCTACTAGGCTGGTTGAGGAAACGGATGTCCCAAATCTCCCTTACTTGCAAGCAGTTGTCAAAGAAACACTAAGAATGTACCCACCAATTGCTGTGACAGCAAGAGAGTGCCGTGAAGATTGTAAGATAAAAGGCTACGACATATCCCAAAATACTATGTTGGCAATCAATCTGTACAGCATCATGCGAGACCCGGAAGTTTGGGACAATCCAAATGAGTTTCGACCAGAGAGGTTCTTGGTTTCTAATAATTCTAAGGTACTACATAAGCACCAAAATCATGAAAATGAACTCACAGGCCATCAAAGTTTGATTGATTTTGTTCCATTTGGGGCTGGAAGGAGAGGGTGCCCTGGCTCAACTTTAGCATACACCACAATAAATCAAACAATTGCGGCCATAGTTCAATGCTTTGATTGGAAGGTTGGAGATGGAGGAGATCATGATCAGCCCCCGCCTAAGGTGGATATGGAAGTTGAGAATTCTGGCTTTGGTGTGAACAAGGCTCAATCACTTGTATGCCTTCCTATTGTTCACTTCAATCCCTTTGCTAGCTGCTAATTCAATGTAAATTCAAATATATGGGCTAGAATAATTGCTCAAAGCATGCCCTAAAACAAGTTGAATGTATAATATTTATCCGGCCAGCTTGCAGGATATATGTAATGTATTATTCCTGTAGGATAAGAAATAAACCATGGCCTTCACAAAAAAACCATGTGTTTTAATTTTGTTTGTTTGTTTTGAATAAACATGTTGCTTGTAATTTATATATATGAGCACCAAAATGATCATTGGATGAATATTTTGAGTTAATTGCGCTCGCTCTTTCTCTGTTCGAGTTCTCAGGTATATATATATATATATATATATATATATATATATATATATATATTAATTATATATAATTATATATATATATATGTAGTGAGTATGTATTGATCGTTAGATCAAAAACATAAGAAAAGCACTTCCCTAAAGCTTGGAGTTCTTTTTTTGCTCCATACCACAAAAGCAGTACTACCATAGGTCCATAAAGCCTTTTTTATTATGGTTTACCGGCCTGAAATGCTTATAGGAAAGAAAAAAATGACTTTAAAAAGCTCTCTAGTCTTTTTACTCAACCTTGAGCAATGTATTGTTTTTTTTAACACCTTGGCCCTTTGAGTAAGAAAAACAAGTATTCGTGACGGATTATTTGCGACGAGAATGACTATTTACGATAAAAACAAACTCATTTTGTCAGGAAATACATAGTCATTTTCACATGAAATAGATTATCACAAACAAACAGTTTTCTTATAGTAACGTTTTTCATTCTTTTGTTGCACCTTAAAAACCATCACATGTTACCTCACTACAAGAAAAACGAGTTTTTGTGATCAATTTATTGCAACCAAAAGACTATTCGCAACCAATTTTAGTTGTAAATAGTCATTTCGCTAGAATTAACTGGTCACAAAAACCTGTTTTTCTTGTAGTGCCTGTCATGTGGTGCTAATTGGAATACATAAATATGTTTTTATTTTTTTATTTTCATTCTCATCAATCACATATATAGTTGTGGAACGATGTATGCATAGATGATTAAATTCCAAATCAAATCATTTTTGCCAATGACCTTTGGACCAAATATGGCACTAGCCCTGGTTTCTGGGAGAGCCAGGGTTCAACCTCCCTCCTCGTTGTACCAAAATAAAAAATAAAAAATCATCTTTGTTTTGCTTGTATATATATGGTACTAGTTTGTTTACGAAAATGGTCTTATTCTTTGGTGTGTATGCACATCATGTGAATGGGTTGTCAAGCTTGTGTATGTGTATGCAAATAATTAGTATTTGCGAGGAAATCTCTCAATAGAATGAATGACTTGTGTGGGCCTTTGGCAAAAAGATTGATGATTTGTTTGCGACAAAAATTGAGACACTTTGCGGTGATAATTAATAGTCGCTGCAAAAAAGCTTACTTACGACCACTTCCAAAAATCGCCAGAATTGAGACGGGGTTATTTTCAGGTATCTTTTCACCGCAAATGCATGGATTGTCGCTGCGATATGATTTTTGTCGCCGCAAAAAGCATATATAATATATGTTGTAGTGTTCACACAATCTACCATAAAAATCGCCTGGTCGATCTTCATGACGATCTACTTGAATATTAATTCTTATGTGTTGTTTTCCCGTTTCCAACGACATATCGATCATGCCCCAGTACCTCTTGATGATCATGGTGCGTTTTGGGCCAGTTTCACCATCAAAATTAGTTGTCTCCGCTGCAAACCCGCCCTTTAATTTCTGACAATCTCCCGATGTCTGATGATCCTGATCTTTTTCTAGTTATTATTCTTCTTTTTCCCTCCTTTTTATTATTCTTTATTTCTTATTTTTCTGTAGGCGCTGTTTTTGTTATAATTGTTTCATGAACTGCATGCATCGACCTATCATGTATTTTCATCATCATGAATTTTTTATCGATCATGATCAGTATTTCTTTTCTTGCATTATAAGAATCCAATTAAACGTCGACGTACGTAATAATTTATTTTTATATGTATTGATGATGAATCCCAACATACCCCATAATACAGGAAAAGACAGTTTTGGACATATCTGATACCATTTGCAAAGTCAAAAGGACGTCAAAGGTTTATGCCTTCCAAAATCTAATAACTATATAATATATATATAGAAGTAGTAGTACAGCAACCTGATCAAATCTAGAAGGCCAACGAAGGAGCAAAAAAATCGTAGATGAATGAAGGAGATCGATAGAATATCGTTGGTCATTGTCATCCTTGTAATAGCAACAACGGCACTGGTTGGTCATTGTCTGCCTTGTGAAAGTTGGGAAACGTCCTTGGTTTCCTACGATCACGACCAACAAAACCCTAGTGTCACGAACCATGGTCGAGTGCATGAAAGGGATCGAGTATTCCTATATATGGGGTCTCTAAGTGGGGAAGAAAATGGTGCCTTTTAGCGGAAAAAAATGAAAAGAAAAAGAGAGAACCAAAGCAGATGTATATCATGCATCGACAAAAATGGCAAGGAGTTAAGACGTCAACTTGAGAGTACAGCTTGGGAAGGTACATCAATCATACAAATGGATTTTCCTATATATATATATATATATATATATATATTTGCATGCTTTTTCCTGTCACATGCATGGATTATTGGTGGCCCTCCAATATCAGTGCTGCATGTAGCATAGTAGATATTTTCTATGTTGCACTGTTGATCGTAATAAACTTCGATCAGAACAACAGTTATAGCTAGCTGTTTTACTGACATTACACAACCACCCATAAAGCATTTTGATAAAACTTATAATAGCTATGTGTGTCTAGACATCTCCCAATTAAAGAGGGCTTAGATAACAGATGTTCCAACGTACGTCGTCTAATAGCCAGAAATTTAAAGACATTATCCACAGGTCTAGATCAAGTTATAATGATTACTAATTTGAGCACTTGCTGGCATGCATGCATGAGTTGCAGATCAGTACCATGGGAAAAACAGCAAAGATATTGTGAAAACATTACAAGAAATTAGGTCTTTTTCAACGTTCAAAATTATCGTAAATACATATAATAATCGTTACATTTGATCATTTCCGACGATTTATAAATCGTCGCAAGTTTGACGAAATCCTAAAGCTATTTTTGATCTATTTCGGCGATTTTAAAAAATCTTCACAAAAAACTACTATTTGCGACGATTTTAATCTGTCGCAAATTCCTAAAAAATCGACAGAAATGGTCTTCCCATTTACCATTAAAATCGCTGAGAAAAATTATTTCCGGCGATATGTATCGTCACAAAAAGCCATATAAATCACTGCAAATAACTCATTATTTTTTCTAGCGATTTTAAATTATCGTCGCTATTAAGTATTTCCAACGGGTAAGTTTCGCCGCAAAAGAATATTTCCGGCGAGTTAATGTAGCCGCAAATATATTTTAGCTATGCAAAAATATTTCCGGCGAATTTGACTAGCCGGAAAAGGTGTTTCAGAAAATAAAAATAAAAAATTCACAAAACAATATAGAGAAAATATTATACACATCCAAGTTTTGCAGGCTTCACAATTTTAACACTATGGATTGCCCTGATATTCTTTTTACATACTCAAAAAAGATCCACAAAGTCTATAGTAACTTAAATAAAGAACCCAAGATCTATAGTAACTACACTAAGAACTGCACCAAAACTAATCTCAGACTTGTTGAAAGGGAAAAAACAAAGTTGAGCAAGATCATTGAACTTAACAACAAAGTACTCTAAAAATACACATTTACAGGGAGCACACTGCAAGGATTGAAGAGTATCACAAGAATGCCAAATAAAATTTGCCAATTAACAACAAAATTAATGTAATTTAGTTAACTTTTTGTAGATTTTATTTTCTTGTCTTGCTAACAATCACATTGCAATAAATCAGTAGATTTAATTCTCTGTTCTCTTAACATTTCAACATCTTACTTTTCATTTTCTCTTCCTTTATTCCATCCCTCCATCTCAACCTCAAGAGGTGACATGAGAAGTACTAAGTGAACTCAAATTTCAACCAAAACCAGCTCTAAGCAACCAAAAACAGAATCCACAAAAAATATTATGCACATCCAAATATGTTCTTGCTCAAAAAAGATATTGCACAAGTGGGAAGCACAAAACCAAACTTACAAATGATCTAAAAACTAATAACAAGTGTCACCAAGCAAGTAAAATATCTGAGTTGTAAAAAATGATATGTAAGAAACCAAACCAAATAACAAATAATTCATCAATGAGTTGTGGTCATGCTCCTCAGTTCAAGGTGTTTGGCGTTCCAGTTCAAAAAAGTAACAAAAAGTGAAGATAATGGAAGTTAAGTTTAGTGAGCTGGTGACTTATCTGGTTTCTATGTTAAGTGAAGATGATTTGGCTATTTTTGCAACGACAGTGTATTAGGTGTGGAAGAGAAAGAATGTATTTGTTTTTGAAGAGAATGATACTCACATTACACAACAATCTAAAATGGTTTAGGTCTCCATTTTTTTCCTATTCATAAAAAACTTTCCAATATTTTACATCCAAATATTCCCAACATTAACTCATACACACAGCTCTCAAAATATGACCCATACTAACAACCTTAGGATGTGACAAATTAAGCTATTGATTGTATCTTTGGTTGTCATATGTCACTGGCACGTACCTACTCCCAAGCTTTGTTATGGTCATTTTTATTAACACGTTATATTTACTAACACTGAAAAAAATATTTAGTCACAAATGAGAACCACTTTATAATACAACAGAACAATATTATGACATTAAAACCATCGATCGAAATATCACATCAGTATTATCCTGTTTAGGATGTGTAACATTCATTCAAATAATTATTTAACTGCAATTTAAAGTATCAAGAACTTCACCGCCATCCCAAGAAACATCAATGTATAGGCCAAACAGCAGATTTTGAATGGTAACAAAGCTTCAGAATTCTTGTTCAGGCCAAATGGTACTAATACAAACAAATGAAAGCAACAAGACATAATAACATCAGTAGCTCACCTGTAACTGGAGTACAAAGGAGAGATTAGGATGTTTAAGGTATTCCTGCACTATAAACAAGAAACAAGTCGATAAAAAATCATTCCTCAATTATAATTGGAGCTATTAAAGTTTTACAAAGTCGAAGGTGGGAAATGAATGACAACTGAAAAAGGATCAATGACATTAATAGTTTCAACCATAAAGTACCAAGGAAGAAAGGAAGATTGCTTACCGCTATTAAAATAAGAATACATAAATAAAAGAATATTTCTTCACAGCCTACGTACAGTGGTCAGTGTATTAATTATATATTGATGCATGCAGTTTTCTTTCCAATCTTGACAGCCTCTATATTATTTCATTTCTTTAGAGCTTTAAAATTATTGATTTTTTCTTTTTCATGAGGAAAGATCCAAAATACATGCAGTACTAAGACGTTTAATGCATTTTGACTTGATTCAAAACTAGACATTAATTCATACCGAACTTCAACATGACTGGATACAGCTTATCGACCGATGATGATATTATATATGTGGGGAAAATACAAGTTAAAACAGATCTATGCAATTTGTCTAGACACATGATCCAGAAATTATTAGACTTCTTTAATATATATCGAACTGATCAAGCATTAATGCTATTATGCTACGTACTAATTAATTAGTTCTATTTGCATGCATGCAGCTTGCTTCATTTCAGAAACCAACCGCTAAAAGTACTTGATCACAAAACTTAATTAAGGAAGGTCCAAGCTGTCATATTTGGATAGATCTATATATACACTATCATATATAATAATTAATTAGTCAATGCATTATATATATATATATATAATTGAAATCATTATCTATATAAAGGATATGAATTCGTTCATCCCAAAAAACATGAGATGATTTCATAATTCATTCACCACGTTCCTATACGTAATTAGGAATATCACACAAATTAAGGGTGCAGTACAAAAACTATTATACATAATTTTTGCTATACAAAAGAATATTATACAAGAAAAATGATGTATACAATTTCTAGAGGCTGGTTCACGCAAGTACTTTATAAAAAAGTGAATCTCATCATGAAAAAGTGTTAAAAACTTACTTTTTCTTGATAGAATCTACATTTTTACCAAGAATTTTGTACAAGACTTGTACATTTAGAACTTATAACTAGCATTACTCTCATTATAAAAAAAATTAACTGTAAGCTAGCTTTAGATGCCACATTTCTCTCACATCTTTCTCATTCATTCAAATGTTGACAGTCTTCCATTCAATACAGTTTCAAACCACCACTTTTTTAGACACCACCAAAGCATGCACATGATCATAAGGACCCAAAATTTAGATAAACAGGAATTCACCGACTTCTCAATATGATAGAGGGAAGAAATAACAATTCAAATGCATCCCGCATGCAAAATTCAAGAAAAATAATATCAACAAAAGAATACAATAATCCATTAACCTTGGTGCAGAGGAAGAGAAATGCAATTATTAACATTTATCAAACAATAACTATCCCACCTTCTAAACACAGATCAAATGTCAACTTTCAAGTCAGTCTCAGTTATTCCAAGATTTAAAGAAAATCTTAAAACACAAAGGACAAGCTTAAGAGACCATCTGAATCAGAGCAACCTAAGAACTAATAAGAATTTCTTCTTGGATACACATATATTTCTATAGTACAGGTACAAAACACAAAACCCAATCTTTGAATAAACTAAACCAAGAAATCAAGCAAAGATAAAAGGAATGAAAAGAACCCATATGTGAAAACCGAAGGCAATATCAGGGGTGGTCGTGGTGGTAGCTTGGCGTGGAGTGGTGGCTCAGGAGGAGCATGACGGCGCTGAGGAGAGCTGGTGGTCGTGGGTTGCGAACAGAGCAAGGGAGAGAGGGAGGGCCTCGGGCTGCTCGGCTAGGCGTGGAGGAAAAGGGGGCTCCATCGGAGAACTGTCGACGGTGCCAAGGTGTGGGTGGTGGAGAACGGCGCCCCCAGCGGCGACGAAATAGAGAAATCCGAGAGAGAGAGGTGAGGCCAGGTTCCGGGAAAAGGCAAGAGATCGGCATGGGGGCTAGGGGAAAAGGAGGGAGTGGCTGTCGAGGTGAGGTGGTAGTGGCGTGGTGCGGTCGTCGATGACGGGCTGTGCGTGGCGGAGGCTTAAAGGAGAAGAGGGATTCGGGAGAGGGGGGGAGATGGCTCGAGGGAAACAAATGAGGGGAAAACCTAACGCGAGGCTTATAAATTTTATGTGTCTTTAGCGGCGATTTTCATTCGCCGCTAATAAGCTCTAATTGCCGCATATTTTGTTATGGCGACAATGTTCGCCGCAAACATCATTAATTACAGTAAGTTTTCTAATCAACGGAACATTAACACCGCTACAGTTAAAAATTATTTTTTGCGGCAACTCTAAAGATGAAAAAGTCACCGCAAAACGTAAAGTCTAAATTGTATACCTCCATTTCCCAACTTCGCACTGGAGATTGAGCGTCGCCTTGAAAATCGCTGGAAATAACATATATTTGCAGTGATTTCTTTAGCGACGATTTTAAAATCGTTGAAAAATACTTGATTTCTTGTAGTGAAATTTGGTACTATGTAGATCACAGCTTGCGTATACACACATTGTTGGAGTATAGCCTCTCAAATTGACAGCATGGAATTAAAGTCCAACGAAGAAAAGCTAAAGGCATAAGAGAAGAAGACTTAGAAGCCGTTATTTCTGTTATAGAGTTATTATGTAGTATAAATAGCAAAGACCTTCCTGTATTATATTATCAAGTATTTTTCATTTTGTTCAATTCAGATTACACAAGCTCTCGAGTTCTTCCAACTTTCTTCTCCGTTTTCAGTTTTCTTCTTCTATTCATTGAATTCTCAACACACATGTCATGCATATTAGAATAAAGGAAGAGGAAGAATAAGGCATTAAGAATTCCATTTGTATTTCTACAGTTGTAGATTATATTGTATTGGTTTTGCTTTCATAGACACACGCAGATGTGTATATACACTCGAGAAGGGAATGCAGAGAATAAAAATACTCATTACACAATCTGTTAATAACAGAACGCACTAATTGTTGAAGAAAATTGTGCAGATACAGTAATCTGAAAAAAATGCCACTTTGAGGCGTGTAGAACACTATCTTTAAAGTGATAATTGCCTCCACTCGAAAGAGTTTGCTACCGGGTTACAAGCAATTCACCTCTAGGATACAATAAAGTCACCAACTGCAGATAGCAATTTTGAAGTTTTTCCTTCAGAGTTTCTCTACAAAATTGTGTAAGTGACTGAAGATATGAGAGAATGAATGAATAAATTCGTGGGTCTCATCCCCTATTTATAGAGAATGAAGTGACACCATGTGAAATGTGACAACTCTTAACTCGTGACTTTTCAACTAGCAGTTATTGGTTTAAAGGTTATGATGTTTCACTTAAAGACCAAAGGATATGTGCCTAGCCTAGTGGTCAGTAGGCACCTCCCTTGAGAAGGGAGGGCATTGATTTGAGTCTCCAGAAGTGCATTTTCAATTAAATTGATTTTTGAAACATTGCACCCTATCAAAGTACCTATTCGGCCCATGTGCAAACACCCAAGTGTTGTGACTCTTTGGCTTACGTGCAAGGCTTGGCCGGCCCAAGCATTGTGTCTGTCCAAGTCCAACATTTCACAAAATTATAAATCAAATTGCACTTGTGTTTCAAACTCCTACTCTTTAATTTGAAACAACACACCATTACCAACCAATGCATCTCTTTGAGATAATGGTTCACGTAAATAAAGAATAACCCATATTCAATGAACTCACATATTTAATATTACAATCTATAATAAATATAACAGCTGTCACTAACATAATGTGATATTCTTGAATCTTGTTGCTGTGGTGGAGCTTTCCAGGTCACCAACTGAGCCATTGTGCTTGCGAGGTGGATTTGTGTAGGTCACGTTGATAATGCATGTGTGACCTTAAGTAATGCCAAAACTATTCATTGGCATTTCCCTACTGATCTTCATGAACCCTAACATCGCAAAGGAAGCTGATCAGAGGTCGTTAATGCATGTGAAACAGGATCACACCTTTAATGTTGAGACAGGCAGAGGGGGCTAGAGCGCCTAGTACTCTGTGTGTGTGTATATATATATATATAGTTATATATATAGCACCTGAAAGAGTCGTGCGTAGCCAGCTAACATAATTAAACTATCTTAATTCCATCCCTAGAATTAGTGAATAAATATATACATGCGCAATGTTAGAAGTAATATATCTTAAATGATTAAACTTTCATTTTCCATTTATAATTAGTTTAATCTTTTGGAATAACTTCATGCTTTAATTAGCTTCTGCGAGTACTATATATATATATATATTGATATAATAAATTCACGAGACCATGAAAATATTGTAACGAAGATAAGGTCAGTATGGGGCTATAGATCATAGAGGACGTGGGACCTTTAATATTTAACGTGACTCTTGGATCAGGATCATATATAGGATATTGAATATATCTGATCATTGATATATTGGACAGATGCATGTACTACTGTGCATTTTACGTCGAAGTGCCTTTAAGAAAACAACAAGCTGGAGAAGCTAAAGCAGTAGGGTCAAGCGCCTGTAGTACTGTACCCCAAAAATGATCATAGTTTGAGGACCCCAATAACAACAAAGTAATTAAGATGATCATCAAGAAGTTTTAATGCAGTGCATGATGCTTGTCCCCACTATGAAAATATCTGCTATATATTTACCCGGAAGGACTAGTAGTACTCTAGCTATAATATATATATATATATATATATATATATATATATATATATATATTGATCATGTCACATGCCATTAATGGTGGTCGATCTAGAATCACATGGCAACAGCCTCAACTATGGCGGATCCATGTTGGCACCTTGTCGTAGTACTACTCTTTACCTTATTAGTCGATTAGATCAATAGCACTTTGGTCGGAGTTGTACGTACGTGACATTTTAACTTATAATAATAATAAAAATACTAAGAAATACCACATGCATGAAGTCATCATGACTCATATATGAAGATGCACGAGTCTCAGTACCCGGTATACCGTCATTAATATAAAATATTGGTGGCATGCATACATGCATGCATGCATGCATGAGAAGATCGATGGAGTCAACGCATGCATTTCTTGTCTTTCACCGGTAGCTGAGGATGTTCTGCATTAATTGCCGGTTTCTGCATATATACATAGAACATGCTATTGAAGTAGTTAGATTAATTATAATGTGGTTGAGAACATAACATCTTGCCAAAAAAACTGTTCGATCTTCAACTGCACATGGAAGAATAATAGGGAGAAATTAAAGAGGCATTGAAGTTAAAAAGACAAGAAGAAGAAGAAGAAGATTTATATTATATATATATCTGCAGTGTTGGAGAAGGGAATCATATTATATATATATATATATATGTATAATATATATGATTGGAATATATATATATATATATATGTAGTAAAGTTGGTAACTCCAATCGCTGATTAATTATGGACAAACCATCTACTTGAAATAATTAGTCATTTAAATATTAATCCATTCCTCTCATCTAATACATCATGAGCAGCTTAGATCTAATTGCACCAGCTGTAAAAAGATGAGTTGATCAGTATATCTCTAATCTCTAATCATTATATATCTCTAATTCCTAGAAAGCTAAAAGCCCCACAACTTTTATATATGTTAATAATTATCAACTTTATGGACAATTAAACTCCGGTTTGGATTGAAAACTCATCTCATCTCATTATTATAATTTTATCAAATTTACACATAAAATATAATAAACAATTCAACTTTTTCAAATTTCAAAACAATAATAATATTAAAAAATAATATTCTAATAATATTTTATTAAATTTATCTAAAACTATCTCAATTAAAGTATAGTGCATGAATTTCATTAGTTGGGTTCCTTTTGGTTCCAATACAGAATAAATCTTTTTTCACATTAATCAAGATTATCATTATCAATTAAGGTTGAATATTTGCCCCCATGATGATTGAAACATGATAAGAAGATCCTAATTGGATTTCTATATTCATAATTATCATTATTTTAGTAGTAATTAAGGCTAGAAATCATTGCTGTTTTTATGATCTTTAATAGTATGGTTGTGTCCTTAACCTACTCCCATTCATCATGCTCATGATCAGTCTATTTAAGAGTTCTTTTAAATCATAACATATTTTATATAAATAAAGATAAAAAGAAAAAAATTTAGCAACTCTCAGTATAATTAAAGGAATGAATGGATTTCTTAATTACTAATGGGTTTCTCGAGAAGTTAGATTAGATGAGAAATTATCATCTCATCTTAAAATATCTCATAATTTTCTTCTCAAATATTAGTTAAATATAAAACATGACTTTTCAATTTCATATTTTCAATTTTTTGAATCTAATCATTACAACTTTCTCAAACTTTCGAATAAAATAAAAAAATAATACAAATTTTTCAAATTTAAAAAAAAAATATATTTAAACAATTTTTTAATATTATAATATTTTTATTCAACTTTTTCTTTCTACTTTCTTAAAATTTAATAAAATATCTTAACTCAAACTATTTCACTATTATTTATAAATTATTTTATTACTATTTATAATTTTTTTTTATCTCACCTCATTATCCAAATATGTCTTTAATCTAAATTGTTTATCGTAGAAGTTACTTCGCAAATTAATGGATGTGTCCAAATTAAAGTAACTTTTTTACTCCAGCAAATAAAGTGCCAAAAGTCACCTACAACCTAATTATCACTGTTTACATGCTGTGTGCATAGAAATACCACACTATAATGAATGATAGAGTTACCTGATCCTAAAGCAACCCTTTTCACCTACCCTACTCTTCCCACGTCCCAAAACCCACTTTTGGTGTAATTCTTTTGATCTACTCTTTCCAGCGACCTTTTCACATCTGAAATTGAATCCCCAACCTAATTCACCAATTACCACTATATCTAGACCTTGATGCTAATGATTTTCTGAAAAATTAATGGTTGATATCCTAAATACACTTTGGGTGGATATATTTTTTAAGTTTGTTGGACTATTCAAATTTATAATCAATAAATCAACCAGATAGTAAATAATCAACACATCAATTTTGGCAATGAAGTAGAAACTGATCATTTGAAAAATATCTTCAAAATCTAAAACCATTTCGAGTGTAAGTCATCATCTAAAATTTACTATATAAATTAAGTTTGTCACAATATATATAGAAATACTAACAAGACCGTTGAAGTAATTAAATTTGACTTGTAACACCAGGAATATCCACTTGATCTCTTCACCTTGGCAGTTGCAGACTATTGACCTTTCTATAATTTCATCACGATTTTTGCATTAATGATAACACCGAAAATCCTTCCGATCAATGAACACGTTCACACCAATAGACTCGACGATATTCTAACACAATTGCAATATGATGGAGGTTTATTTATCAAGAGAGAATCGAACTTCAATGCGCAATGAATCATCTTAGAGCTTTCTCTCAAGAATATAATGAATATTGCAATTCTAGCCTCTCTCCACGACCATGCATATTATTTTATATATATTTACGGCTTGAGTAGACCACTTAAAAAGTCTATATCCTAATAAAAAGGGAATCTTGACATTTTTACTCGGGTTAAGTGTTGAGTGAACTATTTGCCCAATTTTTTGGTCGTGATATTTTTGAACTCTTTTGACCCTCTAAATATTAGAATTCAAAGATCATTGTGAAACATGAATTTGTAGATAATTGAATTAGCTTTCTCATGACGCTATCAAGTTAATCCCATATGGAAATCAAAGTGATGACCGATTTATTCCAGCTAAGTCGATCTCATTGGATCTTGCGAGTTTGTCATTTTTGCACTTTTTGTTTCGATTGCAACCTAAACGTTACTCAACTATTTACAACTCAATTGAATTAATTTTTTTCATAAGAACGTGCGAACATATTAATTTTACACTAACAATTTCTATAATTTTTTTTTTCTTTTTCTGTAGGTCAAAGGAACATTGTTTTGTAGAAAGTATAAATAAATTTGTGTTTTATTTCATAACCTAAAATACAACTCTAATGAGTTTATATTCTTTTTTAATGTATAAATTTTAATTTATAATTTAAATTATATTACAATTTAGGTAAATTTTAGACCCAAAAATAATTTATAGACTCAATGAGTCATTGGATTGAGCGGGGTGCGGTTTCAACCCCACTCCTAGTACCGGGGCAGGCGGCCCGCTCCCGCTGCCCACCTCTAGTTTTAGCATATGCAAACTCTTCATCCTATGTTTGAAAAAAAAAATATAGATTATAGATTTATCTATTTTCTTAAGAGTAGTGCTAAAACTATAAAATGATTCCATAAAAGTAAATTTACAAACTGATATAGTTTAATATAATACATTAGAACTTATTTACAATAAAAATAGTTTTACAATTTAATATACCACTTTAAACTACGTCAATTTGTAAACTTATTTTTGTGAAATTTTTTATGACAAACATTTCTCTATTTTTTTTTTAAAGGAATACGTCTAACAACTATACAAATTATTTCTTTCTCATTTTATATTGAATAAGATAATTTATATATATAAATTATATAACTACAGTTTTTTTTAATTCCTTTTGCTTAAAAGTTTTCATATGATTAAAAAACGATTATGACAATAATGCAACACCAAATATATTACAGCTTAATTATTATTACATATTAAAATATTAATATTTTTTATTTTTAATACAAAATTTCTGTACTTGCAACAGTTTAAAAATAAATAAAATAATAATTTTTTTATATTCAGTTGTAAACAAAGTGTAATATAGCTGTCAACAAAATTTCGGAACTTGCTTCGTTTGGTTATTTAACTATTTTTAACTTATCTCAACTCATCGTTACAATTGTTTTAAATTTTAATATAAAATATAATAAACAATTCAACTTTTTCAAATCTTAAAATAATAATAATATTAAAAAATAATATTCTAACAATATTTTATCAACTCAACTCAACTAAACTCAACTCACTTCAATATCTAAACACATTCTAAATATAATGTTACTGTTTAGAAAGCTATCTCGATTCGCGAAGAAATTTCCGAGAAAGTGAAATCCGCCACGTGTCGGTACCTCGTCCGCCCCAAAGTTTGTAGACGTTGGCGTTACGGCAATCTATATATATTATATTTATATTCAGAAATAAGTCGCAGCTAGCTCTCCCTCTTCCCTCCCTCCTCTTCCTCTTCCCTCTCTCTCTCTCTCTCTCTGTAACTTTTCCTTATTCTCTCTCCGTAACTTTCTTCACAGCTAGGGTTCCTTTTCCTTTACTTCAAAATCATTTCTGGATTGAACTTCTCTGGTACGTCTCTTTTATCTTTCATACTCTATCTTGCGCTTTAATTTTTCGGAAACGAGTCTTGTGTACTTCAAATGCCGTGTTTTGGTCTCTCTCTCTCAATGCGATATGTCTCGGCTTTTTTTTTTTTTTTTTGAGTCATTTGAATGATCTATTCTGCAGAATTTATTATGTTAGTCGGTTTTCGTCTTCCCTCTGCTTGGTTTCCGGGAAAGGTGGAGAGAGCAATGGAAAATATCAGTTTGAATCTTTCTTTTGGGATTCTGAAAGTAGCAATGTCCCGGTGGAGCCATTTGAGTGGGCCAAATAGTTTTTTCTGTCCCAATTTCGTGGAGTTTGGTCTATCTGGAATTCCAAATTCTATATGCAGGATTTTATTTTATTTGATTTTCTCGGCAACCAAATAGAGTATGAGAAAGTAAATGAACCTTTGGGGATTCTTACAAACAGAGATTTATCTACCCGTGGAGTCATTGGAGTGGCAAAAATAGCTTTTTCAGGCTCAATTCGGCGTTGGTTGATCTATCAGGGATTCTAAATTCTAGAAATCTGATATGCAGGATTTTATCATATTTGATTTTCTTGGAAACCAAACAGAGTATTGAGAAATTGAATGGTTAGTTGCAGTGGTTTTTGACTATTGGAATTCAGCTAACTGCTTGCTAAATCTTTGTTTTTAAGGTATTGAAATTGGAAAAAAATATATTATAAGTTTGTTTGATGATTTTGAATTCAAGGCTAGATTAGGATTGAGTATAGTGGAGGTGACTGGTTTTTAATTGCTGCAGAGAAAAGCATAGGACTCAGTTGCCCCTGGGATTCATGCTGGGTGCAATTCCGATTGTGATGAAAATGATGGCCTTGACACTGATGCGGATGCGATGATCAGATTTTAATGGAAACGATCCAATTTTACTTCCTTGGAATAAATGCGTTTTTTATGCATTTCAAGCTAACAGGTTGATTGCTTGTAGTGTCAGATTAGAAGAATGGCTATTGCTGGCCTACACAACGTTACTGTGCTCGACTCTTCTTTCCTTAGGGTATCTCATTCTCAAGCATCAGGGCAGCAAGTTGATGAAGGGAGAGTCAGTTCCCAGGCATCCTCGTTATTGCAGATGTGGCGGGAGCTTGAGGATGAGCATGTGGCGAGTCGCTTCCCGCAAGAAAGAGTTGTCCCACGGAGGAGTGATAGGTTGATTGCTGACCACTCAAAGGGTCAAGGTTCGGATACTGATAGTAATGAACATGGGGGTGGTTGGGAGGTCACAAGTCTGACTGAGAGCGAGTATGGAGCATGGTCTCAAATTCAAATTGGCTCACCAAATGAAAATATTGATTCAAGCAATTTTAACTGTGAACATTCTTCAGATTTTGGGGAAGTTGAAAGGGAGAGGGTGAGACAGATTTTTCGGGAATGGATGAACAGTGGTGTGAGGGAACATCCGTCAAATGTTTCTCATATTAACAACAGCCCAAGGGCAGAGTGGCTGGGTGAAACAGAGCAGGAGAGAGTGAGAATCATAAGGGAGTGGGTACAAATGAATAGCCGGCAGAGAGGTGCTTTTAGTGACATTAGAGAAGAGCAAGCTGCTGATATCAGTACTCAGATTGAGCAAATTCGTGATGGATTGGTTGTTCACCAGAATGAAGGCCGGACTGAGCATAGCAGGAGGGGCATTCGGAGATTATGTGGCAGACAAGCTTTGCTTGATATGATAAAGAAGGCTGAGAGGGAAAGGCAAACTGAGCTTCAAGGCTTGTTGCATTGTCGCACTGTATCACAATTTGCTCACAGAAACCGTATTCAGGTTAATGGCTGAAAAGTTTCTATAAATTTTGCAATTTCTGTCTTTTCCTTGGTTTTTGACTTTTCTGCTCTTTCTACTTTTGCGCATAAACTTAGTCAACTGTTTTTTAAGTATAAACTTTGTCAACTGTTGTCCCATGAAATTGGTATAAAATATGTAAGATATGGGGACTTGGAAAATATCAGTGAAGACTAGATTTTGATCCTAGAAGTTTTTTTTTATTTTTTATTATTCATTTATTGTATTGGAAAGTCCTAGAGTGGAGGGAGGATATCCACGCTTTAATATAAAGATATTCACATATCGACTAGACAAACTTGTAAAATGTTCCAGTTAAGAGTTCCCAACCTTGGATACAGCAAATCAGTTCTGCGGGTCCTCATAAAATGAATGACAACGAGAGATATGAAAGCTGTTAATTTTATAGGTTTTCTTATAAGTAAAAATAAACTTTTGCTTTGTTTCCTTTGTATTAACTAAACTTCAATTTTCTCTTTTAACTTTGGTGACTAAAACAAAAAAGACTTCCTTAAATTATGTATTGTACTTTGCATAAGAGAAAGGTACTGTTCTTTACTATTAAACCAATAGCTATTGCCTTTTCAAAATTGTAGGTTTGCCATCATTGAGAACAGAGAGAATCTTCTGTCTAATTTGTAATATTCACAAGGAAAGAAAATGCAATTAAATGTGTACTGTTCTTGTCAAATGAGTTGCCTTTGAATCAGTCCTCAATGGCTCTGCAGTTTCTGGTGGAGAGAGGAGGGGGGGGGGGGGGGGGGGGGGGGGGGGGGTCGTGAATTGAAGTATCAGTTGTTGCTGTGAATCTCAAATTTAAGTGTTAACATCTTTGAGGGAAATATTAATCCATGATGTGGATATTTCTGTTTAATATGATATTACCTATAGAAAAAATCTGTTTAATGTGGTATTGCTGAAGGACATATTAATCTACGTTTCTTTGACGGATATTGATGTGTATTTTATGTATTCATAAAACAAAAGCTCTGCTATATTTACCAATATCTTAGTTATTAGAAGATCATGGATAATTACTATTTTTTAGTTTTTCTTTTGTCATATTAGTGGGCCAACTTGATTTGTTGATGCTTGCAAAAGGCTAGTTTGCATTGAGGTTTGTTCATTGTTATAGAGTTGCATTTAACCTTTCTGTTCCTTTGCCTGTTTATGGTGCAATTCTGTTATATTGCTTTTGTGATGCTGGAATTTACAGCATTGGAAAATTTGCATACAAAATGTAACACAACCATTTGATTCATTTTTTGCAGTCGTTACTTAGAGGTAGGTTTTTGCGAAATGACCAATTGGTTGAGAATGAGAGACCTGCTTCCCTGGCAGAAACTGAGCTAGGTTTGTTGAGGCAAAGACATACTGTATCTGGTCTGAGGTACCACTTCTTTATACCATGATCATATCAAAGAGCTCGGTCAATTGTTTTTATGTGATATATTGTTTTTTTGCTACTATATTGTGTCAATGTTAACTTCCGTTGAAACATTAAAAAAATGGCTGCAGACTGCTAGAAGTTTATATTGATAATATTCTTGTTTACACGCCAGGATGCAAATTCCATGCAGGTACTAGCTCTGGAAATTTGTTTATACTTTAGTTGTTGACCAGGTGTTAACATTCGCTTCCAGCTCAGTGGCACTGCCATTTAATCCTTGCCTTAAGAGCATAAACCACTATCACTCTTTTTTTGATGACCTCTGGAAGATAATTATGCTAGATTCTGTACGAACTCTCTCTTAAAATCAAACATGAGTTTCTCCCTGTGTACTTGGGCTTTTGCCTATTCTTATGAATAAAATCTCTTGATTACCGATCAAAAAAAAAAAAAAAAAAAAAAAAAAGAAATCAAACGTGAGTTTACGACGCTTCACTTGCACAGGAGAGGAGTTTACCTAGAAAAGCATTTGCCTGACTTCTTTCCTTTATTCCTTGTGTTTAGGGTGGTAATCAAATTAATCCAAGTTATGTGTGTGAAGTATAAAGTATCTCTCTTTCATAAATTCATTTGAAAGTTCCCCTGTAAAAATAGAATCATTAAATTTTATGTAGTGCATATTTTAGGCACATGCTGCAGGTTCCATTCCCATAAAAACTGTTAATTCTTGTTTCTGCTGGGGACTTTATCCGACATTTCTTAAGATTTTAGACTTCTTTGCTAATAAATATACTTTTTGATTAATCACCAATAAATAGTTGCATATAAATGCTTAACAAAGCATGATTGCAGCGGAGACTCTTGTTGTGGCTTTCAAAAGTCCTGCATGATCGGGGGTCTTCCTCAAGTTTTATAGTTTATATTAGGAACATAGATTTTCTTACGTCTTGCAATAATACTGGGACCTGTATTTGCACAATAGCCTGGTAAAGTTGAACTAGTGGCATTGTTGATGTAGATGAATTTTGTCTCTTATTCCCTTCCATTATATAATTAGATATGCCGTGCATGGATTTTCACTGGATCCCAGTAAATGATTTGATATGAGAGGACAAGGTAAGGCACACTATGTTTCTGGTCATATTTGTATTTTGAAAATGGCACTGAGCAGTCCCTATTAAACAATTGAGATTAGATAAGATGACATAAGTGCCATTCTTACTTTGTCTTTTTCTTTCTATATTAGAAGATTAATGCTAGATACAATCATGGAGTGCGCAAGTGCTGCGTAATTTTTTTGAAAAAGAGTGGGGTCCATCATTAAAAAATTAATTTTTTTTTACGTAGGTCCCATATTTACTCAATTTTTTTTACAAAGATTGCGCAGCGCTTGTGCACTCTACGACCTGCAAATATCATTTCTCATATTAGAATTCTACATTAAGGGCTTGCTTGAACACTTAGAATATCTCAGATTATATGTGAATAATAGTGAAATGGTTTGTGAATAGTAGTAAAATGATTTGAGTTAAAATATTTTATTGGGTTTTGTGAAATGAGAGAGAAAAAATTGAATAAAAATATTATAAAGTTAAAAAATTGTTTTGAGTATAATTTTAATATTATTTGTGTTTTGAAAATTGAAAAAGTTGTATTGTTTTTTGTGTTTTGTTTGGGAGCTTAGGAAAGTTGTAATGATTAGATGAAAAACTTTAAGATTTAAAATTAAAATGTGTTTTGTATTTGAGTGATGTTTGAGAAGGAAATATCTGAGAATACCTGAGATCACTTGTGTTCCCAAACTAGCCCTAACTCTTTTATGTGCTGGCAGTTGCCTTTTGAGCTTCAAAATTGAGACAAGTTACTGAGTGATAGCAATTATCAGTTTTATGTAGAACTTTGGGCGTCTAACTGTAGTCAGACTTTATAACGGCTTTTAATTTCCCAAATATATGACTCATACTATGGATAATATTGACTAGGCTTGTGGTAGAAAAAATTTTCTGAAGCCTCTTTTTTCAAATACGCTGCAACTTGTTGGTCCTTACAAATAAGTACTCTCTATGGAGTTTGATTTTTCTTTGAAGCTGTAATTTTAGTGGTTTTATTTGTGTTGTTTGCTTCATTTTCTTTTGGGAGACAAGCATGGCAGTAATATTATATTATTCAGCCCATCAGCGTGAGTCACTGAGTGTATATCTGGGTTTTTTGAGGGAAAATTTTTTATGAGTAATAAATCTTTATTGATAAGCCCAAAAGGCGTAATTCAGGTATACAGGGAACTTACAACTTACAAGAGAAACACCTTTTTAGAAGGTGAAAAGGGTGCTAAAAATGCAGGCAAGTTGAGACCCTTAAAATCAATAGTTACAGTCCAAAGGAAGAGTGTTGATAAAGAAGTTCTTGAGCTCCTCCATTTGCCCGCTAGCAGTCCTTGAAGTGCCTATTGTTTCTTTCATTCCAAATACACCAAGTAAGGCAAATAGGGACCGTTTTGCAATTTGGGGGCTTCCACCTAGTCTTATCCAAGAATAAAAAGGCTCATCAATTCTTTTACATGCTATTATCTTTGAATTACTGCCATATATTTTTAGTTCAATTCTGTTGATCATTTAGCCGATAGTCACCATATTAGAGTTTGTGTGGGGATTTGAACTAGATTTTCTCCTTTTTTTTTTAAGTAATAAAGATTTTGTCCTTTTGTAACGTATTGGCAACCTCCTTGCGAACTTTTAGGCATAACATACTCCATGGACCCTAATTCTAGCCTAGGCATATACAAGGGCATCAGGGTGTTGATCTGAGCTAAGTAGCTAGATGTTGATCCTTCAATTAATATCTTGTTTGGTTCTGATCAAATGGGCTCAAAATTTAACAAAGGGAAGCCAGTGTTTTCTTTTTAAATATTCAAGAACCTGGGTTCAAGTAATTGATTAATTTTAATTTAAGGCTACATGTATCAACATGTTTGAAGAACAGCTAATCCTTTCTGTTCTTGAAACAATTGTGCACCTTGTTGAAAGGATTTTTAAACACAAAATAGAGAGCGATAACGCAGATGTGATTGAATGGGATATTCATGTTCTCAGTGTCTGCCAATTTAGGGCTTGCATTCTTCTAGATGGTGAACCATACGTGTGCGATAAAGTTTAATATTTAGATATATATTTAATTTCTAGCTCTGCGCTGGACTTCTCTCTCGTGGTCTCATGGTTGCGGTAAGATTTTCTGACCTGGACTAGACTGCAAGTAACGTATTTAACTACTTATCTTGGATTTATGGCAAGTGTAGAATTCACTTTTTCTAAGGCAAAAGTATACGTGAGTAACTGTTAACATATTTTCAGATATCATTTAGTTTTATGTTATCACTTGCCAAGTGCTATTGTAGTGATTGTTCTCATACTACTACTGATAAAAAAAAAAAATTGTTCTCATACTATATGTATCTTGGTTTACCTTCCAGTCCATTTCGATTTTGATCTTAAGTCAACAATGATCTTATACAGAGTCATTGCATTCTTTATATCTTATGACTGTTGTCTTTTCTGGATCCTATTGTTACTATGCGACTTTATGCCGAATTGTGCTGAGAATTTTTAGCTTGTTAAATGTATTTTTTTTCCAATTATTTAGTAGGGATGGTTGTTTTACTTCTTTTCAATAACACTATAGAAGCCGTTTCTTGGAATCAGGGAAGAAATTTGCTCCAGATTGGACACTTCTGTATGTGGTCAAGTAAGCTGCAGCCAATCTGATACCTCATATGACAATGAAATTAATGGCAACAGAAACAATCAATCTCAAGCAAACAATGCACAGGACGTTCTAGATAAACCTAGTGAACAATCTGAAAGTAATTATGAGGAGAGTATTAACCACAGGTTGGCAGATATTCAGAATGATTTAGAAGATGGTGCTGTTGAAGGTATTGGATGGCAAGGATCTAGTGCTTCTGAAGAACAGATTTCAGAGAATGAAGAATTTATTTATAGGACAGATGGCACTGATCAAAGCTTGAGTGGAAACTTGCAAGAAAACACTGTTAGTGAGTCCAATGAGTCAGGAGAACATAGTCATATGCAAGAATCTGATACAGAAATTAACGGACAATCTGATCCAGTTATTGTGGGAAGTTTGACTCATGGGTTGTCTGATCATGGTTCTAATTTGGATATTAATTGGCAAGAATCTGCCGCACAGGCGGAACTGTTGCCCGAACAAAATATGGAAACTGAGGAAAGAGACTCACAACATTCAAATGCTGAATATCATGAATGGAGGGATGGAATTAGAGAAGACATGGATGAAAATCTGTTGGGAATTACTTCCAACTTCCAAGGGTTTGGGAATGAAGCTATAGAACAGGTTCAACTGCAAGAAGCCCCAGAAGTGTGGAACGAGGATAATGGTGTTCAAGGGGCTGTGCAACATTGGTTAGAAGGGACTTCTGATCGGGAAGCTGTTCCAGTTCGAGGGGTTGCTACATTTTATTTTCCTGATGATGAAAATGTTCACAATGTGGAACTGAGAGAACTGCTAAACAGGTATGATATTTGCTACAGAAGGGCTTGTGCACTGAAGTGCTTTTAGATAAGCTTGTTATTCATAGAGTTGTGGCTAATTTTTCAGGAGAAGAGTTTCCAATCTTCTTCACAGCGGGTTCCGTGAGAGTCTTGACCAAGTGTTACAATCATACGTGGAAAGACGGGAAAGTAATGCTCCTATTGACTGGGAACTGCCTGGAACATCATCTTCTCATGAATTAGATGAACCAGATCTGGAGCATCAGAGTCAGAATCAGAATGAAGGTCAGGGGGATACTGTTGAGAGCCCACTTCCATTACCTTCACGGGCAATACCTTCTCGTCCACTCTACTATCTGGAGTCATACCATGACAACTGGCCACAGCATGACATGCACCAGCGTTCAGGAATTGTACGTTCATTTTTTTTTTTTTTGGGATGAAGAAATTGTGTGTTCATTGTTCCATAATAATTATTTGAAATTGAATCCTTTCTAAAAGATATGTCCAACCTGGAAAAATAGATCATTGCATGAACCTCATTTTTTTAACTTTTTATTTCTTACGAAGCTTGAAAGTACCATCATATTGTCCTTTTTTCCTGTTGGTCACCTGAGTTGATATCTAAAGTGAAAAAATAGATGGACTTGTGGTATTTGACTAATTAATACCACAAGTTATCCACTATGGTTTCATAACTGTCGACTTAATTTAATTTGTAGTTCACATCATCCATTTGGTGCAGGAGTGGGAGATTGTTAGTGATTTACGGATTGACATGGCTAGGCTACAGCAGAGGATGAATAGCATGCAGAGGATGATGGAAGCCTGTATGGATATGCAACTTGAGTTGCAACGCTCAATACGACAAGAAGTCTCTGCTGCCCTGAATCGCTCGTCTCCTATAGAAGGTCTGTATGGAATATTAATCTAGTTGTTTTTATTTTCTTTATTTTGCTCCTTTTCTGTTCTTTTTTCCTTCTCCCAATTCATTCTCCTACTGTTCCCTACTCCCTGTAATACCCCAGATTGTTTGTGATTTTGAATAAGATGGTGAATGAGAGAATCCCATATTTTCTTGGGAAGAAGAAGGAATTTTAAGAAACTCCGATTATAACGTTAATTAATCATTTTGGAGTATGGGCCCAGATGTGGCTTGGGCTACCTTTGGGTCGTTATAAATGGTATCAACGTTGATCCCAACCAGAAGTATAAGACTTCAGCTGTGCCCCCTATGATAGAATTGGTCTGAACGATGAGTAGTTAAGGGGAGAGATTGTAATACCCCAGATTTTGTGTATGATCGTGTAAACGAAGGTGGTGAATGAGATCTTACATTGCTTGGGAAGAAGTTTTTGCCCTTTATAATGAATTTCAAGGGATTTCAATTGTAACCTTGACTAGTTCTTTTGGATTAGGGGTTCAACTGCAGCTTGGGCCTTCTTTGAGTCATTACACCCCCCTCCAAAATAAGATATTCTTCACTTTCTCAAGGAGCAGTAGTTCATGTAGTGCTCTAGAGTGAGATTTATTGATTTGTACTTTCTTTGGGTGCAATTACCACTGTAGACGTTTTAGCTTAGAGATTGGATTCATTGACGATGTCTCTTAATGAGCTTTAGGAATTACAATAATTTCTTTTCAGATTTTTTCCTTCCATTTTTATATGGTTCTTTTAGCTATGTTGCTGAAATTTATCTAGCGCTAGCAGCCGGTTGCAGTGTCTGTCTTGATTGTCTGTCACTTGACCGCATTAATTGTCATGGGGTTGTTGCAGGAGGGTCTGAGGATGGTCTTCTAGAACATGAACCTCAATGGGATTGTGTGAGGAAAGGAATCTGCTGTATATGCTGTGATAGCAACATTGATTCTTTACTCTACAGGTAAATTTAAGTAGATCTGTATACAAAGCTGAGGTGGATTTACATAGAATGGCAGGATAATATATACTTGGTACTGCTGCTCATATATAAATAAATAAGCTTATGCTGTTTTTCCTTTAATTTCTCTGTTACAGATGTGGACACATGTGCACTTGTTCAAAATGTGCACGTAAGATGGTTCAAAGCAGTGGAAAATGTCCAATGTGTCGGGCACCGGTAGTTGAGGTGATCCGTGCTTACTCTATATTATGATTGGAAGAGTTATTAAGAAAGAAAATGTGGATTAAACACCAAAACCCTTTTTTTTTTTGTATTTTTTGTAAATTATTTCTTGTTTTTTTCTGGCTGGGTTATTGCCATATATGTACGCAACCATGATAAAAGTAATTGGAGTGGAAATTACAATTCTACTAAGGACACTACAAAGATTACTGTATTTTCTTACGGAGTAAATTCTTGACAAAAGATCGGTTTTTCGTGGGAAAAACCTTTTACCCACCAAATCTGTCCGTGGGAGTCTCGTGGCGTATAATTCGCCGTAAAAAGCATTATTATCCACGATAACTCTAACTCGTGGATAATATCAGTGTTTCTACACAGAACCTTTCGTGGCCAAAACTTCTATTTACGTGGCAAAAGGAAATTTAAGTTCTATGAATCTCGTGGTAAAACGACCAAGTCCCACGAGTACTACCGGTGCGTAGAACTATTACCCACCGATTGTATTTTGTCGGAAATAAGGATGTGTTAAATATGCATGACAGTTTACCATGAAATATGATGGTGGGTAAAAGGGTCAAGTACCACGAGTAGAATCGGTGGGAAAAACTATTACCCACCCTTACCGCTTGTGGGAAATAAGTTCGTGTTAAATTTTCATGCTAGTTTACTCATGAAATGTGATGGTGGGTAAAAGGATCAAGTCCCACGAGTAAAATCGGTGGGTAAAACTATTATCCACCCTTACCGCTTGTGGGAAATAAGTTCGTGTTAAATTTTCATGCTAGTTTACCCATAAAATGTGATGGTGGGTAAAAGGATCAAGTCCCACGAGTATAAACTGTGGGTAAACTATTACCCACCCTTACCGTTTGTGGGAAATAAGGATGTGTTAAATATGCATGATAGCTTACCCATAAAATGTGATAGTGGGAAAAACTTACTTTCCATGAAGGGATAATGTGGAAAATACTTTTGTATTAATGATGCAATACTTTTCCCCACCAAAACTAACTCGTAGGGAATGTATAATCACCATGAGGTCGTGGCGTGGCAATTGTGTTATTTGCCATGGAGGAATCCTGTCGCAATAACATTGGGTTTTTTGCCATGATTGCTACCTCTTGGGAAAAAGTTTGAAAACCAACAAGCTGGGACCGTAGACAATAATTAAAATTTGTCTAAATTTTTGCCTGAAATTTGGAAATTATAATTAATTAATATACCCAATTTATTCACTCTAGTTGAGATACATGGCAAAATTAAAAGTGAATACACTCACAGTCATATAAAATATCAGGTACTGTTCATATATATATATATATAAGTTAATTCACCACTTGAATACTGTCCATTTAAGGAAATGGAAATACATCAATGTTCACTGTGTGGGAGGGACAAGACAGGGTCATCAGCTTGATTGTTACAACTATTGTATATATAGCCCATAAAACAACTATATGAACTTGTCTACATATATCCATTTGATGAACTTTTCTCCAAATTAAATCTCCCCATATCTCCATTGCACTCATCCACATGTACCAATGCAGCCTCTATATCAGGATCAGATTCCCGTATATTGTGAATAAAGAAGACCTGTCCAACAGATAGCATACATGATGTTATCATCACATCAACCTCTTGCCTCAACCAAAAAACCATTACATGTACACTACAAGGAATTAGTTCCTGACAGTGATCTGAGTAAGAATCCCTTAATATACTGTTAGCATCTACAATATTAAACCCACGGATTAACCATTGTAAAATCCTCTAGCAAGCTGGCAATAGTATATATACTTGCAGCAATATATAAATTGTCCAACATGATCTATAAAAATAATAAGTATGCCAATTCTTATTATTTCCCTAGCTGGAACCTAATATATCAATAGCACATTCTGTTTTCACCTCCTTCATTATTAGTATACAATAATGAAGTCTTCCACATTAGATGGCATATATAAATATATATATATATATATATATATATCTCAGTATGCTCTATATTGTTGACAAAAAATCCAAATTATGACTCTGTATATAGAACAAAAACATAAATACTTGATCATACTCAAAATATTATTGCGAAAAGAATTCAAGTATGTTTATCATACAATGGTTCTAGGGATATTAGCCCATTTTCAACTTGAGGTTTGGTTTTCAATCTCAAATTAGAACAACAAATCATTGATTATCACATTTCAAAATAGAGAGGCTGACTTAAAGCTAGATAAATGCCTATGGTCATTGTAGAATGACCAAACTGCATTTACGAGTGCTAAACAAGATCATAAAAAAATCAAGAGGTATTGCTGTACGAACACCATTTGGCTGGGCAGAAATTGTTGACCACATGTTTAGCCAATATATGAACAATATATTATATATTGTCACCAGCATCAATCATGTATGAAATATGACATAAAAGTACTTCATATGTGAACAATGAAGTTGCATGACAGCTTCAATATATAATATGAAGCAACCACATCCCATTCCAAAAACTATACATTATTACATACTAGCAGTATTCCATGTAGCAAGGCCATCATGGAATTCACCTCTGTTTTCCTGTACACGTGGAAGACCAGACTTGCTTCTCTTCCAATCCTCATTTTAAATATTGAAAGCAAATCCCTCTTAAGTTCATGACTTTATAATTTTTTTCCTTTCTTGTTTCGATTACCTATATATAACTCGAAAATGTATATTGCTGTAAAATTGACATACTATACACACCATGTTAAAAAGGGAACTGCGTCAAGTACTTTTACTACAAAAATTGACTCTTATCTTCCACCAACATCAGAACCACCTATTAATTAAGAATTACTTATTCTTTCAATACACCAGTCAATACCAAAATCCAATCTACTTTAAACAAATATGTGGTACATTCCCAATTTCCATATGCTAACATCATGCACTAAGTGGTCCAGTACTAATAAACAGTAGCACAGATAAATTAAGCATATACCATTAGTACTGGATCTGGAGCTCCTATCCAGTTCTATTTTTCACTTCTCTTTGTGAACTGTCGAGGTCATGTTCAACTGTGATGCAAGGGTTGTCATATACTTACAGAACTGTGCACTGTTGGAACCATTCAGTATATGCAGCTACCTACATGCATGCAGCAATATCCCTGTATAAAAAAACAAAACTTGATCATTGTCAACCCATCCCACACATAAAAAAATATATTTAATCCTACAAATCATAATTATCATTGTATATGAGAAGATACTCACTGATATTGTTGGGTAAAAACCATTACCTGATGCATACCATCACGAAACGTTTGCATGCAGCAACTTCCATTACATTACCAGGTTATGATGGCAAAAAAAAAAGCCTACTTATATAACCACCTCCCACACTTTATATCAAAACACCCCAACCTGCCCACAATCTCCTTCTTAACCATTGACATTTAACTAACTGCCATTTCCATAGGGGGAAAAAAAACACAAAAGTCCCCAACACTCAAAAAATCCCAACCATATGAGAGATGCCTAAGCATCTCCTGGAGCCTCTTCTTGAGACTCTCTATTTGACTCCAACTGTGAGTTTATCATGTTTAGTTGTTTTTCATGCTCAGAAAACTGTTTGCGCAGATCAGCCATATCACCCAAAATTGACTCTAGTTGAGTCTTGTAAATGTTTGCAAAAGTCTTGTTTCTTACATTCTCCTCGGCCAATCGTTTAAATGCCTTATTTTTTTGCATAAAAGGGGAGGGCTCAGGAATGACTGAGTGGCCCTGCCCTTGTGCATAGCCAGATTTATACCCTAAGACCTCTTTGAAAACATCAGCAGCAACATCAGTATCCTGAGCCTCTTCAGTCTCTTTCTCATTCAACCTCTCTACCATCAGATTCTGAAATTTCATAAAGAAAAACATCAGTGCATGCAGGTCAGCCATGCATGTTCGAAGTAAATAATTAGAAATCATCCAGTTTTGTATCAGCTAACTCACATAATTGTGTTCACTTGCTGCATTGATGAATTTCCCCTTCTCCTTAGACCAATGTGTTTCTTTGTAAAAGGCAATCATATTCGGTGCCTCCTCACCCTTCATTTACAATTTATGTTAATTAAGGTTCAAAAGTATTGTATGGACAGAAAATCATTTAAAACACTTACTTTATTTACTATATATCTTACATTCTCTTCCATAATCCTGACAAAAGATTTCCTCCCACCAGTATGTTTGACCTTCTGTTTTTTCCTATTATTTGTGTTTCTACGAGACTGCTCCTGAAAGAATTCCAGAGATTTATAGTCATGCACTTACACACCAGAAACAATGCCTCAAGAAAACACACAATATATATAGATGACACCTAAAAGAGGAAAAATAAACACACAATATCCATGTTTTCCCAACATGAATATAACACTATCCATAGTAACCTTAAATTTCCCGCTAGCCCACCTATCACATAGCCACTCCCAAACATGTGGTTCCACCGACGATCTTCGACCAGCTACTGCCTCCTCATGCGATGCATATTTAAGGTAATGCTTGTGTAGTTCATAATGGTACGCATTGTACCTATCAGCGAGTGTGTTTACTACAGCCTCTCGATGATTGTCTTTTGACCAATCCAAGATAAAATCACCCTGCAAAGCATTGTACAAGTTCACATACATGTTGTCACTCCAAAAATCACATGCATAATCATAAATAAAAATCATTTATATATATATAAAACCCCTACTCTAACACGATTGATGAGCTCATGCTTCTCCTTGTTGTCTACCACACTCCAACTAGCATGCCGCATTTCAGCATGTACTCTTATAATCCAGCTCACTCAACTACTGAATATAGTGGCATTTTCACATGATGGACCCCTATGCCCATCCTTTATGTTTAAAGGGATCTTACCAAACTTTCTCAACCTTTCAAATGATGTACCCTTCGCAGGCCCTCGGCCTCGTTTTTTAATGGGTGGAACTGTATTAACGACATTAATAAACTTGTTAATGTTATAGAATCATGGCTAAGGATTCTAAACAGAAAAACTAGTCAAAATTACCAAAGCTGAACATCATACTAGCTACCTGCCAAGTCTGTGATGTTATCCCCCTCATTGTCATCATGTTGTACATCATGATTGGACTCTTCTACACCCACCTCTGGTACTGCTTCAGTTGAGGCATCAACTATGGGATCTTCCTCATCTCTTAGGCTCCTTGTTGGAGGCACCAACTCTGGAACTTCGTCAATAGGGCTTGATGTGACAATTAGTGGACGTCTGTGTTGAAGACCCCGACCTCTTTTGCCTCTAATCACCATTGTTGTATTTCCTGTAATTACAATACAACAACCAACATGGAACCCATAACATAACCACGTATGACTAGTTATCAACACTAGTCCTAGTTGTGTTAGCGTTTTCATAAGTACTATCTACTCCTAATTCCCCATCAACATCATTATGTAAGTTAACATCACTGTGTGAATGTGTGTGAAAATATACATGGCTTCCTCAGGTTACAAAAGATATTGAAAATTCAACATAAAGTCACGTGTTCACCAAAAACCCATAACATTCTTTCAAATTTTCCAGAGCTCTAACACACCTCATGTCATCTATTTTGAATAATTGGTAATGACATGCCATCTTAGGAGTAGATGGCATAAATATACCTAATGTTCATTATTCACCAATTAATACGCACTTATCACATGCAAATCCATTGAACACTCTTACTTCAACTTATGCTCAACCCAATCCATGCACATTGTATAATCACAATATTCATAACATTCTGGCTTCTTCATCAAATGAAGTGAATTTTAAAAACTTTGGAGTTATCACAATCTGTTCTCTTGTTAAAATCAGATGACTTATCACATTTAAAGGATGTGAAAACATAAATATCTAATCTGTTTGTCCTCCACTTTGAGACAAAAACCTAAAGTAAAAATGAGAGAGACTGCAACACACCATCCAGAGGGTATGATGCTGCTCCCTGGGTTCACATACACTTAGCAACTTGGTTGAAGTGCATAGAAGGTACTTCTATGTTAACAATGACAACTTTCTGTAAATTATATGTACTATCTTCTTCTAATTATTCCTTATATGCAAACCCCAGTATACATTATTACATACCTCAATATCTGTCAAAATTCATACCATTATGAAAAATTAGTCTTTACAGTCAATATTCAGAAAATTTAGCAAAGTATATGCCTCTGGAAATTTTCCAGATTTTTGCCATTGTTATATCACACAGAAATACCATGAAGAGAGTGTCTTTGCTCATTGAAGTCAAGAATATTATTCTAGGGTTACAAAAAAGCTGTACCTTTTATTGTCTGAGTTGGTTAGTTCTTCAGCCAAATAGGTGAACAAGTGTGGTGGGACTCCAGTATGTTCAGAAACTGTGGTGTGCGTACTTGGAGTTTGGTCTTCTGATTCAGAACCCTGGATTCTAAATCTCCTTGCTTAATCAGTCAGTCTTAATCTGGAACCCAGAGCAGTCGACATGAACTGGCCTTTAGAACCCACGAAATACTGATGTACAACTCCTGTCACTTCCGAGGTCATAGACTGGCACCAGTTCACCCACTCTCCAGGCTTTAAAATCGCGCCTCTTCCAAATATTACTTTCCCGCGTATGCCTCTGAAACCAAGCATGTATGTGGTCATATCTCACCTTTTCTGCGATGCACATGGGTCATCAGAGGTCTTGTTAGGGGCTGGAAAAAACTGTGAATTGTATATTAACATTAAAGCACAAGAACTACTTTAATTTGATATTGTGAGAAATGAAGACAGCTGGCGTTATTTGGTACACATGTTAGTATATGATAGAAAGCACCATGCAATTAAAAAATATGAAAACATTCCTATAAAATGCACGTTGATATGAATTGGTGTTCTCTGCCCAACATATATCTTTGTGTCCAAACTATAGTCTGGGCCAACTTTGAATTAAGTATTTTAAAACTTTTAGAAACAAGAACTACTTTAATTTGATAATGTGAGAAATGGAGACAGCTGGCGTTATTTGGCCCACATGTTAGTATATGATGGAAAGCACCATGCAATTAAAAATTATGAAAACATTCCTATAAAATGCACGTTGATATAAATTGGTGTTCTCTGCCCAACATATATCTTTGTGTCCAAACTATGGGCTGGGCCAACTGTGAATTAAGTATTTTAACCCTCATATCACTAGAACTACTTAATTTGATAATGTAAGAAATGAAGACAACTGGCATTATTTGGTACACATGTTAGTATATGATAGAAAGCAAAATGCAATTAAAAAATCAATTGATGGGGAGGCCTTTTACTCATTCATCTACATTAGCTTTTTAATCGTGTTACAGTTACAATAAAAGGATTTTGTTGATGTCTTAGTGTGTAAAGTATAAAACGCTAGTATATATGTTATATTGAATAAATTACACTAGACTTTTATTAAATTCATAAACACAAGCTACTTATGTCTACGAAAAACATTTATAATTTTTTCTCATTATAGATTATATAAATAGTCTTTTTGTGTGGCAAAACGATTATCGGTGAATTAGATTTGTACCCCAAACATATATGGCTTCAAGGGGTTCTTCCAATTTTGATTACCTGGGAAGATTCTTGGCAGGATTTTGTTAATTTTAGTACATGCCAAGCAACGAACACAATTGCAGAGTTGTTATGCTTTACTTGATGGGTTACGATGGTGTCATTCGCTTGGGTTTAGAGAGTTATTTGTGTATGCTGATTCGAATGTCGTCGTTGGTGGCCTCTTACCTGTCCCGATCACCTTCCTTTTAACATGTCCCGTTCATCACCTTTTATGCAATTATGAGTGGAAAATAAAGAAAAAAAACCATCTACTCAAAATAAACTTTTTCATGCAACGAATACACACTTCCAATTCTTTATTTGATCTAAGCATGTACATTTCCAGATATTTATATTCCAAATCCACCTTATACTTGGCTTTTGCTTTGACAAAGTTGGTGAATATATAATTTCCTAAATAGCATAGGCATCAAACCTTCCATACATCAAGTACAATATGAAAAGTGTATCACCATTGCTTTAATACTTGAACTTTCCATGTATAAAACTTTCCATATCAAAAGCCTTATCCATGAATGTGTCTTTGCTTTGATACTATAGAAACAGAGTTAGACATTCTATATTCCCATTGAGTGGCTGCATCTCTCTTAATTACAGAAACGTATAGGTCATCATAGAAGCCCAATGTAGCAATAAAAATGGTATTACATGGCTGACATCAATTCCCCACAAAGTACAAATTGTGTATGGAAGTAGATTAAACTTCAATGTCACTCTTTATTTTTCAAGTTAAACATTAAAATTTGAGTATATATGTGAGAATTCGTAAGGTTGGCAACAAACTGTTTATATATGGCAATCAGTAAATTTTGAGTATTTCCCCTGTTCATTGGGTGACATACACATTGGCCACCTCTGTTTGCACCTGGAAAGCAAATAGACCTATACTCACATTTAAATATCCCATCATCGAGATACCCATACCATTTTAAGTGGTAAGTTTAGACACTTCATATGTATTTAAATGCTTCCTCAAACCATGTGTCATTCATGTCGTATCCATTCATTTAACACTCTGGCTTCACAATTTGTGCAACCATTGGGTCTGAAAAATGGTGGTAAGGACAGTTTGAAATTTAGCTTACCACCACTTGCTGCATTTGCAATGGTGTGGATTTGTAATTAACGTTAAGCAACTGTCCTCCAACCCAAACAATTGTTTCTATGTACCAGAATGGTGAATATTTTCAGGAGCTATTCTATTTCTTTGAGCTAGATGTGACAACTAAATCTTTCCATGTAAACCATAATATTGAGAATTGTCTACATTGGATTCATGTAAGAATTTGAGAAGATACTAGATGGTCTACGAAAAATCCACACCAATATCTAAAAAAAAAAAAAATTACCATGTCTGATTCGACCATGTATATTTTAGACCCAAAGCACAATATTATACTATTCACAATTTGAATAGTGACTCCATTTTGTAATTTTCCTAGTGCTTTCAATTTGTTAATGAGTGAATAAACTACTTGTATGGACTGTTCGATGTGGTCCATCTCCCCATACCTTACTGTATTTAACTGCCATTCATGACTAGATTTCAAGCAAACTAACATTCAGCTAAAGCACCAAACAATTGTACGCATCTGTCTTCCCTTGTCAGTATTATAAAGTTGCATCATTAGTCCATTCTTTTGTTGTATCATATTCAGTTTTTTCCAACTACCAGCACTATCATCTGTATCTTACTAAATTCATTACTTGAATTTAGGTGGTCTTATGTGATTGGATGATAGGTTGTAGTGACTGATACATTTAGTTGTATAAATCATGTGTATTGGGCTGCTCCCCTTTTACTCGTGTAAAAGACATTAATTGTTAAAAGAATGTGATGGTTGGAATTTTTAATAATTTAAATTCAGTTAAGTTCGTTGGGTTTCTAAAATGCAAGGCTTTTGTATCTTGGAAACATTCTGAATATCAAAAGGAACAGTGGTAGTTGAGAACCAATTTTCAGCATTGCAAGTCAAAGTAAAGAAAGCATACAGACAGTGGCCACGTTATATCAAAATAATGCCTTCACACATGCTTTCTTGAAGTGTGGAGATGATCTCCCAATGAGTAAAGTCACGCGCTGTCTGCAAATAGATGAAAACAGAAACCAAGTCAGTCAGCAATATAAATCCCAGAGTAAATATATACCCTCTTAATGGTGAATTAATAGTACTATAACTGAATGACTAAAAAACATATCATGTATATGAAATCCTCATGCATCTAATTGCATGTATGGTGGAATTGAAAGTCGGGCACAACATTTAATAAGCGAAATAGTTATGTAGAAGTGATTAACATTATATATAATTAGAGAAACCATTATCATTAAAATAGGATAAGAACAACCATCAGAAACAATCTCTATAATAATGAAAATGAGGTTTTTATTCAGTACCATCGCCATCCCCCTCATCTATGTTCTCCATCCAAAACACGCTGTTAATGTTTTCATCATTAGTGAAGGCCTCATCGGCACTTTCTTCAGCCAATTGCTCTGGTGACAATGTTGATGGATCAACGGGCAAGTGGTCTTCATTTACTCGGGTCAATGGATTGAGCATGCCTGGGTTAGTTTCATTAACATTACCATAGTTCCTAACATCAGTGTCACTATCGTCTTCTGTTTCAACAACGTGCAATTCATCATCAAGTTCATGCAAGTCCGAGGTCTTGTGGGGAATATTGTAAATATTCCTATTTGTTATCTTGTGTACCGCGTGCCAACTTCCCCTCAAAGTCGGGTCTTTTATGTAAAACATTTGCAACGCTTGGCATGCTAGAGCGAAAGGCTCATCTTTATACCATTGCCTAGAAGTGTTGACACTCGTGAAGTGATCCCCAATGTGTATCCCCCTTCTTGTGTCGCCAATGTCACACCAATCACATTTAAACAAAAAATACTTACGCCAACCCATATAGCGTAATTCTATGATGTCCTGCAACACACCGTAGAAGTCAATTGGCAATCCTTCATGGTCGGCATGAACAACAACCCCACTGTTTTGGGTGCAGCGACGCCCTTCGAGATCATTCGTGTGAAACCGAATTCCATTCATTATACAGCCAGCATATGATGCAACTAGTGGATCTGGACCACATGCTAATGCATATATGTCATCGGTCACCTCAAGGGGAGTCTTCGCATGCAACTCGGCAATCTAACATGGATATTTGACAAAGGAGAACATTAAGGAAGAAATTCGAAGGTTCTATAAAGGGATATGTTTATAAGTGAAAAAGGGAAATCTTACGCGTGTTCTGAACCACGTTGGGAATTGACTTTGGTGCCTACGCTCAATGTTATTGGGGTCCTCTTCTTTCATTTTGTTATAGTGGTCACTACAAAAACTATATGCATTAATAAGTTATCCAATCACAATAAAACAAAATAAAATGCTGAATTGGATATAGAGGGTGCACTTACTCTATATAGTCCTCAATCTCTGCGCAATTATTAAGGACGTACCACTCGGCCTTGGAAAAAAGTGCATCGGGTAATTTTTCCATTCTTGCTGCCCCTAACGGGCGCACCTTTTGGGAGAAAACCGATAAACTTGCCTCTCAAGAGGTTTGCCCAACCAAGTCAATGTTCCGTTCCTCTCGGTTGTATCTAGTCTCGATATCATTAAGGTACATAGAGCAAAACGTCAGGCACTCGACATGAACATATACCTCAGCAATTGAGCCTTCTGGACGGGCTCTGTTGCGGACATATCGCTTGAACTTACCCAGATACCTCTCGAAAGGGTACATCCACCTGTACTGAATAGGTCCTGCTAGCAATGCCTCATCTGGCAGATGAATGGCAAGATGCACCATGATATCGAAAAATGCAGGTGGGAATATCATTTCTAATTTGCAAAGAATGATGGGGATATTAGCTTGAAGCCGTTCCAACACTGTTATGTCTAGTGTTCGTGAACATAATTCTTTGAAAAATGAGCAGAACTCGATTAAAGCTCCCCTAATATCGGGTCGTAGGTACCCACCAATAACAACTGGCAATAAATATTGCATAAAGATATGACAATCATGGCTCTTCATCCCCATGATTTTTCCTTCAGTAATGTTGACACACCGGGCAATATTTGAGGCAAAACCATCCAGAAATTTGACTTCTGAAAGACGTGCACAAAAACTCTTTCGCTTAGTTACATTTAACATATAACATGCAAGACTCATAGAAGTATGATTACCATCATGCTGTAAATGTAATTCTTTTCTTAGTCCAAGATCTTCCAAATCCCTACGCGCATTGGTAGTGTCCTTACTTTTGCCTTCAATATTCATCAAGGTTCCTAGGATTGAATCACAAATAGTTTTTTCAATATGCATGACGTCCAAGTTATGTCGCAATCCCAAATCTAACCAGTAAGGAAGCTCAAAGAAGATACATTTTTTTGTCCAATTAAGTTCATTGGGCATACGTTTCCTCTTCTTTGTTGATTTACCAACCTGCACGTTTGAGACCTCATGTAATTGCTCCATTAAAGCTTGTCCCGCTTTCATTTTAGGTTGGAGACGGTGTTCCTCCTTACCATTAAAAGCATTTTTTTTCCTTCTCCAACTGTGATCTGGCACCAACCACCGACGATGACCCATATAACAATGTTTTCGACCATGCACATGCCATAGTGAATCTATTTCTAAGTTACATGTAGGGAATGCCATCTTACCCTTTGTGCTCCAGCCTGAAAGATTTGCATATGCAGGAAAGTCATTGATGGTCCAGAGCAACGTTGCCCTTAACTGAAACGATTCTCGTTTGTATGAATCATATGTACGAATTCCCTCTTCCCATAATTCTGTCAACTCATCTATTAGGGGACGCAGGAACACGTCAATATCATTTCCCAGTGCCTTTGGTCCAGGGATTAACAATGACATCATCAAATATGGATCTTTCATGCATGACCAAGGGGGCAAGTTGTAAGGCACAAGTAGCACTGGCCAAATGCTGTACGGTTTGCTCATGTTATTGAATGGGTTGAACCCATCACTCGCTAGACCAAGTCTGACATTACGAGGATCTTGGGCAAACCAATCATATTTGTTATCGAAGTCTTTCCATACCCTAGAATTAGCCAGATGTCTCATGAAGTTGGGATCATCAACACGCTCTTCTACATGCCATCTCATGGCTTGGGCAGTCTTCTTTGATATAAACAGCCTTTGCAACCGTGGCTTCAAAGGAAAATAGCGGAGGACTTTTTGGGGTATTCTTTGTTGGTTAGTTGTGTTTGAGGCCCACCTAGATGCATTACATATAGGGCACTGATCTTTATCAGCATGATCCTTCCAAAACAAGGCACAATCATTTGGGCATACATGTATCTTTGTGTAACTAAAGCCCAAACCACGTTGTAAGTGGCGAGCCTCGTTATATGAGGCAGGAAACTGAGCATCAGGAAATGCTGCTTGCAAAAGCTCTATAACCATGTCAAATGACTTCACAGTCCAACCACCAACTGTCTTTATGTGAAGCAACTTGACTATGAATGATAGTTTTGAGAACTCTGTGCAGGTTGGATAAAGTGGCTTTCTTGCATTGTCTAGCAGCTCGTCAAAGTTAGGGTGTATTGGAGTACCAGAGGTGTGTCGTGAAGGCCCTGCGTCTGAGTGCAATTCTGTTCTACCAGAATTATCCATAAAGGACCCAACACAGATGTCATCTAAAATCTCGTCTACATCATCAATGTAGTCATTGTAGTTATAGGCATCATCACCATCTTCGTTAGAAAATGTGGCGTCTGGCAAAGTTTCCTCCTCGCCATGGAATATCTATTCCGTATAAGATGTATCAATACCTACAATGAACAAGTGATCCTCAACCATAGCAATATGATGGAAAGTTCGATTTCGGCATCTCCTACATGGACACCTGATGCATTCTCTACCCGGTGCATGGGCCTTCGCTATATCTATGAATTGTTTAACGCCATTTGCGTATTCATTGGAACGTAATCTATCTTCAATATGCATCCAAGCCTTATCCATCTGGTTGAGTTACATGGAATTGTACACATTAATAAGGATATGAGGAAATTCTTGGTAGACTATTAACTGTATGAAAGTTTGTAATGGGTTATCACGAAACTAGTTGAAGGTCCTCACCAGAGTATGAAAGGTAAAAAACTATTTCAAGGGCGGCATCTAGGCCAGCTGGGTAAGTAGTGTTATGATTGCAGGGTGTCTCTTGATGATATGCCCAAAAGTCTAGTTCCAGCTATTTATATATAATTTTGAATTGAACTATGGTCAATTAATTCTTATATGGAAAAAAAAAGACCCTTTGTCAATGAATTCAACAATTACTATCTACTTTCCTAGTAATTTCCATACACCATATATATATATATATATGGTCCTAGTAAAAAAGACCCTATGTATGAGCAACACAAAGAAATTAAGAGAATATATACGAGCAACACTATTCTTAAGAGAATTAAGAACAGATTCTGCTTTATACATGATATTATTGGTCATTTCTAGGTACATATATATATATATATGTATATATATTAGTGCAAAGTTACAATGAGTTCAAAAAAACTGCATGCAGCAAGCTGTAAATATGAAGTGTACATTTATATAAATTATAATTATTAATAATGCATCAAGAGATTTATATTCCCAAGCGGATTCCCAAGGGTTGGGAACCATGCATTAAAGTCTAGAGGGACCAGCTTGGTAGAGGTTTTCGTTGCATTAATTAAAATTACAACCTCAACAAAACACTAAAGTAATTTACACAGCAAACTGTATTCTGTCCAAGCTTGATGTATTGAGAACAACACTACTTTAATTATTCAACACATTCACATGATATATCGTGTGAATGTGAGTTTGGAAGAGAGGGTCATCAGAATTTCAACACTCAAGCTACTTGGGGATAGGTAGTGGTAATTTTAGTTGCCGCAAAATGTGTTTCATGAAAAAAAAAAAATGCCTCAAAAAGAATACAGAAAAAATATAATACACATCCAAATTATATGTTCTGGCTCAAAAAAGAATATGTTAAAGTATCAAAAGAAACAAAAGAAAAGAATGAACTAACCCTCTTAGCTTTTCCCAACTTGCGCCTTTCTGGTAGGATTTCCACCTAATCCTGTGCCTGAAACTAGTACTTCAGTCTCTGTTTCTTGCCCAATCTGCAAGACATCAATTATCATATTAAAAAAATGGCAAATATCTATAAGTCATTCTCCCAATATGAAGCTAGCACAAAAAGCTCCCACTGGGACTAATTCTTTTGAGAGATTGCACAAATATGGCTAGACACATCCTCAGGTCATCCTAAAATGGACCGATCCAGCCTGTCTTGTGAATCCAGTTCAAAGGAAGGAGTCATCCTCATCGAAGAGTTCTTCAAATGGATTAAGAGCCAACTTAATAACTCCATGTGGCTCAAGGTGCACACAATGCATATTCACTTGAAGATGTGTGAAGAAAAATAAGAAAAACAAAATGATGTACGTGGATCATTTTTTAATTTACTACGAAAAATGGATGTTATTCCAGAAATTTTATCTCATAACTTATCACTTATGACCGTGGATTCTTAGAAAATGTTGTCCTAGTAAAAATTACATACAGAACATATTGAAAATGAAGAAGTTACGAGGAGTACTAGATATAAGATCCAAGAAAATCACTAGTTGTGTTCATGCAAGATAATGATTCTTCACTTTCAACCACCAAAATGAAGCAAATCCCACCCCCGTACATATTCATCAAGTGCAATATAATTGCATGACAAAAACCATCAGTAGAAAATGGCACTAGCAACCAGGGAATCAAAATTAAGAATTATAAATATCGATTGAGAAGGCGAAGAAAAAACAGTAATACACGGCCATAAACACACAAAGCATGATGGAAGTAAACAAAACAAGTAAAAAGGTGACTCCCTACTTCAAAACATTATACCTTTTGTGACCTGAATGGCAAAAATCAATTGACACTTTGGTTTATGAGTTAAAGAGTTCCTACCATTTGAAGTAGAAAGGAAATCAGTAGGGGCAAAACCATATATACTCTGTTTTCCCAATCAATATTGAGACAATGCATTGTCATCATCTTAAGTAAATTTTGCTTATAGAAAAAGATCATGACTTTAAAAATGCAATGCAAGTTATTATATTAAAATTCATGAGCAAAGAGACTATGGCTAGCATCCCAATATGCTAGCCATACCATCCACACTAGAAACAAAGGGGTGCTACTCCAATAGAAATGAAGACATTAGAAACACCTTAGTAGAAAATATAAATATAAATATTTTGACATTGTATAATCACTATGTGCATTTCTCTTCCAGTGAATTAGCAAACTAGCATCACATTGTAATCTCACAAACTATGATAGCATGCATGCTGCATAGTCTTTCACTGTTTGCTATATTTTATTTATATACCAATCATTTAAAAGATTATATATATTTTCCTCATTTTTCCTTACATTAAATACAAATCATGATCAAATATTTGTAAACATATTGACTTTTCATACATTTTGGCAAACTGAGATACCAATTTTTTCAGTTTACATTTATCCCAATTTTCCATGGGCAGAAATAAGCCCAGAACATGTCTGCATACGCAGGTGTGCATAGAAGATGATAATCCATAGACAGTTGCAAATATGACATACAACAATGACAGCATATAACAGTTAAATAGATTCATACCCAGGGCATTGGTCAATGATTTAAAAAAATCATTTAAAAATGCAATGCAGGTCATTAGATTGCAATTTAGTATAGCTTAATATCATGTGTTATGAAATAATTACTATTGTTATTTTTAAGTGATTACTATTGTTAGCTAGTGAGATGCTATCACTTAGAGCTCAAAACTGGCCAGCAAATTGTTAATTACCATAATTCCGAAATCTTGATCACAACATGAAGTTTTGAGTTGCCAGAGATAGGAAGATTAGAGTCAACATTGGCTAGTGGATTAAACCTTGTAAAAGTGACGTGATACTACTTTTCATGGACCAATATAATTACCATTCTAGTTCTATATCATAACCGAGAGCACTAACCGACCACACCAATCATAAATGCTTTTTGATAGAGGTTTGTAGGAAGTTATGAATCTAAGAGCAGCTCTTTCATGGACCAATCGAATTACAATTATATTCCATAACATAACTGAAGTTGCATTGAGATAGGTGAATAGGGGCCATTCCTGAATGCTTGAGAACAGTTTACACCTACAGTCCCGGAGAATGTTTCTTAGACAGTAATGAAGAACCTTTAGGAAAAAACCGGTACACTCTAAACTCAAATGTATAAGCAAGATAGACAATGTTCACTTTTTATATAAGCCCTATTTTTCCTATCCAAAAATCAATGCCAAAGCCATATATCCATGCACTTAGATGTTTTGATATTGCAGACCCCTAAAAGATTTACAGAAAGGTCTCTTATTTGCCTTGGTCAACATTCATAAACATTAAAGGACACTTCATGAGAAAGCTATCTTTTTTCACTAAACCTTCTCATGGAGTTTCTTTGATTACTTTACATAGTATGATTAATTAGTTTAAACAAATTTTAATAATCATGTTGATAATGGCAAATATGGTTGCCAAAGTTCTCAGGAACCCCTGATATACAGCAGCCCAATTTCAAGTGAGCACCCTAATTTCTAAAGCCTAACTTTAACTAATGATTCTCACACATGGAGCAAACGGTATACCTTTCTTCTCTACTAGCAACTAAAATTACTACGTTGATATCAGAAGCTGAATGCTCCAAGTTATTTTTTGACATTACTTTTTGGCAAGTAATACTTGACATGTTACTACAGACCACTTGGAGTCATTCTAGTACATGCATGAAAAGGTATGTGAATAACGTTGTTTCATGGCACTTGTGTTTTGGAATTCTGCTAGGGATCGAGCTAGTTAGCTAGCTAGGTTGATATATATGTCTCTCTCACAAAGATGAAGACCGGCCACATGCTTCGGCACGTTCATGGGAAGTCTTCAGATTTTTCTAGTGTTTGAGTCATGAAGTTATATCACACAAAATTCATTATCTGCTGGTTTTGTCAATTCCTTGTGCTAAACTCCAGTTTTGTTTTTTCCCACCTCATAAATCCCTCTTTACACTTTCTTATCCCTCTGTAGAGAAGTTTTAAAACCCAACCCAACCCTTTATACATAAATACTACGCTTTATGTTAATTTAGTAATCTCCAATGTTTCCCCAAGGATAACACTTTATTCTTCTGATCTGACGGCTTGGTTACTTGCGTTAATTATAATTGCATGCTAAAAAACTTGGAGATTTTATTTCTACTCGTTTCTAGCCATACTTCCAGAATCTCCTCAAGGTTTTAGACCAGCATACCATTCGTCTCTGAGGCTAACAGTGGTGGTGTTGTGGTTAAAATACATCATGATTCTACTTATTCTTTGCATCATGAATCATGATGCATTTAAAGGTGATGATGTTTGTATTTCCTACATAGAGTTGGTTATACTCAACCAACTCTCACTCTCCAATAAATACATATATTAAGTACCTTTGAAATGAATAAGGTTTGAAAACCTTATTCATTCATATATTACTACTTTATTGAAACTTGCGGATTTCACTATATGGACACCTTTGTTTTATCATTGCGAAGGTATTTGTACAAGACTTTATTGGTTTAACATTAAGGGCTAGCATTTCATTCTTTCTATTATTGTATGTTGTCCAGTCTGTTTTGCTATTTGATAGCATATTTACTGGAAGCCTTGTAGCAACTGCATGCAATATACTGTATAAACACCAGGCATGCCAGATAGAGAACACTCACTGAATTGCAGAGACTAAACACCAACATCAGAATTTATATATACTGGATGAAATAATGTCTTATTTCATCTTCATCCTTAAAATTGCAGAGAAGTTTATCTCCTAACTCCCTCCTTCATAATACATGAACAAATTAGTAAGTCTATAAATACTGAAATTTATAGCTAATTAGACCATATTTACAAGTTATGTACACTTCTCTAAAACCCAGAAATATATATATATATATACATGTATATAGAATCAGAGAGAGAGAGAGATTACTAGCTTACCCATAGGCACGGATTCCAGGTTTAGACAGAAAAACAAAGGTATGAGCACAGATTACAGGTGGACTTTATTCTTATAAGCCACAACCATTTTGCAGCAGTACATGTTTCCACTACCATACCACAGCCACAGAAAACCAAGAGGTAGAGAAAACAGTAGGAAGAACATAGTCAACGAGATAGAGACAAAGTCCATTGAAATGATAGTTGGTCTAATAAATTTCTAATCAGAAACTATGATTAATAAGCAACTGTAAGTGACATGTAAGTTTTGGTTTTGGTGGGTGGGGTAGCTCAAAATATAACTTTGAGATAAATTTTTCTAATTACATGAAAAGCATGTTCAACTACTTTTTTTTATCTTCTTCTTCCTCAACCCAATCTATTATTATTTTGCAAACTTATAAATTTACAGTTTAAGCCAAGATACTGATGATTTTTGGAGCGCGTCCTGCTTTTTCTGGATTAACATTTGCTCTCCCAAGGATCGACAATGCTGTCCCTATATATCATCAGTTTGTCCTCCTACTGTTAATTCTATTTTGGTACCTTTCCAGTTTCCATTATTCAATATATAACACCATCCTCGTAAGATTAATAATTTCTAAAAAGGCTTTAGAGCTCTGCTTTGCAGGCTTTTGTACGTTATATGGCTACTTGATGAGAACATGCATAAGTGCGAATTAACCTGATCAGTAGCAACGCTAATAATTGTTATCATGCATGAGAACGTAAATCGAGTTGTAGTGCATAATTATGTTTGTGATTCACAGTAACTATCATGCAGATAAATGAGTTTGATAATTAATGAAGATCATCATCCTGGCTAGAGCTATGGTTTGGCCTTTGACCACTAACATATTTTCCTTCTTTTTGTTAAAATGAAATTTGGGAGCACACATTCAAATTCCTAGCATACTCGCACATCAGGTTATATATGCATCCAATCAATTTAAGCTATTTTACAAACAACAAATGAGCATACTTTGAAGGGGTAAAAATTCATAACTCAATAATCTTTAGCACATAACGTTCTAAATTTAAAGGCAAAAACATGAATGTAGGAGTTAAAAGAGTTGGATTCACAAGGGATCAGAACCTAATTAATGGGATGCAAGTATTTAAGAAATATTATGTATATTCATGGCTAAACAAAGACAATGAAAAACTGTGAAGAAGAAACCGGGCTCATGAACCAGAGATACACACACGTAGAAGAGGTAGCAATAGGCGAGAGATTTACCAAGGGGAGAGGGAGAGACAGAGATATGAGAAGAGAAATCATCAATAGGCAAATATTTGACAGAGGGATGCACCTTTACTGGAGTTGACAGTAATCAATGCCCAGATCGTGAGTGGCGGCAACTGGCGGCAGTGAAGTTGAACGGGGCGACAACTGTCGAAGTGAGTGGACGTCGAAGGGCGGCGACGCAAGGAAACCACCGTCGATGCAAGGAAACTACCGTCAGCAGTGAGGTTGCAAGGTGAAGGCAAAATCGCTAGGTTATTCTAATTGAGGGCTCGGCGAGTATATCTAACGAAGCAATGCACACCTTCTGTGGAAAAAAGCTCTTGTATTGGGGCACAAAAGTAGAAATTTCCAAAACCTTTTAACACGAACGAAATCTCGTCGCTATAAATAGGTTTTCTCCACGGTTTTTCACTCGACGCACGAAATCTCGTAATATATGGCAAAAGTTATTGCGACGGGAGAGTTTTGTGCTATAAGTCCACTATTTCCCACCAGCAGTAGTCATGGAGGAAGAAATCGTGGGAAAATCCTAAATTTCTTGTAGTGGGAACCTTTTGGAAGGTGATATTTGTCGTACGTTGATTGGTGGACCAAATTACTTTTATCATTTTTCTAGACAATACCATGTGATTTGTGGTCAAAGGATGGTCTTGGAATGAGGCGTATATAGAGTTTGGTATTTTGGATTCGTTTGTGTATAGGAATTCTCGTAGATTAGGGCTGAGCAAAAATCCGACAATCCGACTCCGCTCCGAGTCCGCTCCGACTCCGACAAGTCGGAGTCGGAGTCGGAGTTTTTTCCCTATTGGAAGTCGGAGTCGGAGTCGGAGTCGGAGTCATTGAAGAACCGACTCCGACTCCGCTCCGATCCGCCTCCGACAATCCGCCTCCGCCTCCGACTTGGTCCTCCGACTCCGCCTCCGATTTTATACATATTTTATAAAAAATATGTGTTTTTCTATATATTAATCATTTAACTTTTATACAACTATATCTTATATAGTTAGTTAAACTCAATAATATACTAGTTAAATAATATATTTATACTATAATATATAGACTAAATTGACTAATAAATAATAATAGTTTAGTATATGACTATATGTAAATATTATACTATTACAAATTTATAATATTACTACCATGTTACATGTAAGTTGTAACACTAAATTACTAATGTATAAATATAATAACATGTAATACTAATGTATATATAATATACTATAAACACTAAGATGCATAATAACATCAACATGTAATACTAATGGATAAACACTAATCTATAAATTTAGAATAACATATAATACTAATGAATAATAACTAAAGTATTATTCATATAAATTTTATATAACAATATCTTGTATTAATTATATTTTTTGACTTAATAAATTCTCAACATATTCCTTTTGATAAATATATTAGTAATACTAATATACATTAGTATATTAATTAGATTTATGGTCTAATACTAATACTATTAGTAATCCACTTTAACTAATACTAATATTTATACTAATACTATTATAGACTATAGTTATAACTTATAGTATTATACCTACACTAAATCACGGATTCACTATAACTTATACTAATATAGTTATGTTAAATCACTATAACTAAAACTAATGTAGTTATACTAATCATTATAACTATATATAGTATTAATATCACTATTAGTATAATATATAGTATTAATAATAACTAATACTAATATAACTATTAGTATAACTAATGTCACTACTAGTATAACTAATACTAATATTAATATACTAATACTATTAGTGTATTACTAATATTTATATATATTAATATATATATCAAGTATAAGAGATTAGAGATTTAATATATATAATATTAAATCACTAACATACTAATAGTATGATACTATAGTATTAGTAATTATACTATAAGATATAGTAATAGACTAATAGTATAATATATTAATACTATATTATATATAAAATAGTAATACTATATTTTGAATCTTCATTTCATATACGGTGCTTTTTTTTTTTAATATTCATATATAATAATATATATCATATATATAATATAATTAAAAATAGATTCATAGTAATTATAATAGTATACTATAGTAACTATACGGTGCTTTTTTTTTAATCTTCATTTCATATACGGTGCCTTTGTTTATTGTAGTGATTAGTTGGATGTGGATATGGAATCATGGACGATGGGAGTACATGTAAAAATATGACTTTCTTTTTATTTTTTGAATGTATGTTAGTATGTTACTTGTTTTATTTAGTTGTATTTTTTATTATAATAAAAAGTTTAATAAGTTTGGATTGTAATTTTGAGAAAATTGAAATTTGAAATACCACAATTTTTTTTAAAGTGGGTCAAATATGAAGTTCAAAAAAAATTTAAAAAAAAAGTCAAAAAATCCGACTCCGATCCGACAAGTCGGAGTCGGATCGGAGTCGGATTCTCTACATGTCGGAGTCGGAGTCGGAGGTCGGATTCGACCTCCGACAAAGTCGGAGTCGGAGTCGGAGGTTGGGCCCTCCGACTCCGAAACTGTCGGTGCTCAGCCCTATCGTAGATTATATCATGTATGACTGTATATGTTGAGATCTGAAGGACCCTGTCCCCAATGAATTATGTAGGACTCTGTATGTTGCATTTGCACTTTCCCTCTTGCTTTTTATAATAAAACTTGCTGCTGAGTTTTAGAGACTCGCACTATAAATTAATATATAGTTTTGAAAGGCAAAAACTAATGATATTTGAAAGGTAAAACTATAATATCCAAAAATCTTTAGGAAGTGTTAAAAGGTAAATGTAAAAAACAAAAGGCATCTATCTATCTATTTATCTATTAAAAAACATTGATTGCTTAAAAGATGTTGTAACCAGGGGGACTGAAATTGAATGATCACACAAGTACCCACCCTCTCTATTTACATATTTGTGGGCCAATGACGTTGTAGTCTTGATGGCATGAATGATAGAAAAATGATAGGGTTATTATTTTTTTATTATTTTTTTTGTATTTGATTTTTTTTTAATTTTTAATTTTATTAAATAATTAAAGAAGTGATTATTAATAAAATTATATATATTTTTTTAATTTTTTTTAATAATTAAGAATGTTGAAAAAATACTTGAAAGAAAACGATATAACCTCTTTAGTCGGGTAATAGATGAGTGCCAAATTCCTTTACGCACAAGATAACAAAAAAAGAAAAAAAATACATATTTTGTGGTTTTCAGTGGTGTTAATTTGTGGACACCTCTATATTCTGCACCGATCACGGCCTAATCCTTCAACCCTATCAAATAATTGAGTAGATAGGCAGGCAGGCAGGCAATCATGTATCGTAAGAAGATTGCCCCTTGGCGTGCAGCTGCAGCAGCACTCGGAGTGAAAGTACACGTGCTTACAAAACGACAATCTTCTAGACTAGCTACATCTTTCTCTTCTACGTACAATAGGGGTGGGGGGAGGCTGACATTTGGATATCTTTAAGAAAAATTCTAGAACGCACGATAGTTTTAAAACACGAAAGGGCACGCAAATGTCCAATTTATCCTCCTTTAAGACACAAGCTCATGTATTTTTAGACCATCTTGGGTGCGTTTTCAACCATCCTCACCCACGAGCATCAGTCACATTTTTCTTCTATGAGCATCAGATCCTTATTGGCCATCATTGCTATTCTGCATTTCATTTCAAATTCTTTAAGCTGCAGAATACCTAAAGTATACACATCCAAATGAAGTTAAAATAGATATTGAGTTGAGATAGAATAATTTTAAATGAAAGTTAAAAATTAAATAAAATATTGTTAGAATATTATTTTTTAATATTATTATTATTTTAAATTTAAAAAAATTGAATTATTTATTATATTTTATATAAAAATTTGAGAAAGTTATAATGATGAGATGAGTGAGATGAGATGAGATGAAATAAAATAAAATAAAACACTTTCACTGTCCAAACATGTTTTACATACCTTAGTGCAGGAGAAATTTTTATTTTTATTTGTTTTCGAGAACATGGGCGGAGGATGAAAGAGCTGTACAGTAGAGGGAGAAATGCCAGAAATTGTAAAGAAGCTTCCATTTTACTTTTTCTTGTTTTGTTTTGTTTTTTCTTTTCTTTACTTATCCGACTTGGCACCATTCGTGCAATTCGTGCACTACAAGGGGCTTCCCGGTAACAGCACTCTATGTTTAATTAAGGGTACATTTAGACGTTGGAGTGAGTTTATCTCTTTATAAATAATAATGAGTTAAAATAGTTAAATGAGTTTTGTGGGACTCACTAAAAATAAATTTGTGTGTTTAAATGTTAAAATGTATTTAGATATATTTATGAGAAGTTATAAAATAAATGAGTCTCACATTAAATTTCACTATTCATTTGACATGGTCTAAGCAACTGCAGGCGCCAAAACTTGCAAAAATAAATTTTTCCTAACAAGCTACACTTGGAGCCAGGCCAACCAAGTAGAAAAAGTGATAAACAATTGAGTTGGGCACCACGAGAGATGGAAAAGTTATACACAATGGAGAAAAAAGTAAACTGGTAGAGATGAATAAGTAAAATCGGAAGTTGTTTGTTAGTTGTGTCCTACAAATGAGTTCAATTTTGGATTCTATTCAACTTGTGTAAAAACTTAAGTTAATTGGATGTTCAACTCAGTCTAAAAATGAAGTGCATTAGACTGAGTTGTGCATCCAAACGAGACATAATTAAGTGTATGCATGAAATATAAATGCGCACAAATTGCACAATAAGTTATGCTCAGCTAATTCCGAAAAAAAGTTCTAGCTGATCTGCTCTCCTAATTCGGACCATAGATTTTATTAACTTTGAGCAGTACTGTTAGAGACTCCCTATCAAATACTATCAAGATCACCTAATTTCCTTGGTTTTGATACTAGAAACTTATTCCTTGTTGAGTTACTTAGGAAGTTGGGTATAAAATGTGTTAATTAGCATGTAATATTCAATAATTATATAGCACTGCCCTATGATGATCAGAGAATAAAAGCTTATCATGCAAATTAATAAAGAGAAAAGAGACATATATTGAAACTTGCCATGCATGCAGCTTTGAGATGACATAAATATGGCTGCAGACAAAGTCATGACAAGGCTCAAGATCAGAGTAAAATGACAATTAAAATGCTGACAATTAGGAAAAGACATAATAAAAGAGAGGGGAGTTGGACAAAAGGTAGGGGTACTACTACTAAAGATCAGGAGACACTTAGCAATTTGTATCATCATCTTCTTCTTATAAATTCGACCTCGATTTTCCTATTTTTATCATTGAAATAGGGAGAAGATCAAAATGAGATCACCAAACTAGTATATATTCTCTTGTAGAAACCTAAAAAATAATGGATTTTTCCATCTCAAAATTGGTGGATGTATAAATTTTAAGCCGAACCATGTAAAAATAAATATAAATAAATTGTGGACGAGCATTTCAAGTATCTCATGAACCACAGTCAAAAACTATCATGGATCATTCGATCTTGCTGTTGTCATCTGACGAAAAAGATATATATATCTACAGACATCTATCATCTGACTTGAACTAAGAGATCAATGTATCAACTTAAACTAAGGAGTAATGTTTGTACCAGGCTACAGTAGCTTGCATGGTTTGGACCGCGCGTTTGGATGGTGAGGAATCAGCAATTAATAAAAGATGTACGCTGGCAAATTCAGTTGGATGAAGACATGCCAATATATATATATATACAGTCAAACATGCAGCATGCATCATGCAATTAACGTACGACGTCTCTACCTATGTATGAACTCCAATCGACATGCAACAATATTGCTTGGACGACACGATCATGACCACCAGTAACAGTAATACCACTACAAGATCATCGAACACCTATATATACTCTTGACATGGCCCATATTGGACACGCACGTACATGACATGACACATATATATGCGCACATCCGAACCATGATTTATTTCCATTCATGTTGCTGCAGCCACATGCTAGTGTATTTTTTAAATCCTAATACAAAGCGCAGCCAGCCATGCATTCAACTGCATGCTCCATCCATTCAGCAGATACATGCATGTACCTACGCGTACGTGATTTCTTTCTATATATATGTGCATTATACGTACGTAATTCCTAATTGCTGTCTGTAATTGTAAAATATTCACCAAAGAAAATCAACTCATTTAATATTCTCTTTAACAATGTTTGTAAACCACCACACTTCTCTCGGCGGGTGGAGTATTTCATTTATATAGATGTATACAAATAAGAGTATAGTTTGAATACAAAGAGATAAAATAGGAAAGATAATTACAAAAGAAAAACCGTATCTCTTATAATCAAGGAGGATAAGATGAAAATCAATAACTGATTTATTGGAATTCTCTACACTCTTTTAACTTTTTTATGATCGAATTAAATCGTTACATCATCTATCCAATTTAAAGATAGGTAAAATTATATGAATTTCCAAAAAATAGCTACTGTTATATGGTACAAAAGCTTTAACATGTCAGCAGCAGGCCGTATTCGATCCTTAAAAACTGTCGTAAAAAAAAACTAAATTTAAAAACTGTATGTTCTTGGCAACATGCTAATTGGTTCTGACCCAAAACTCGAACAGCTGCTACTATTCCTCAAACCAAAAGTACCATGTGATTCTATGTCCGCCGCCACTCTGATCACCTCTACACACGTGTCTTGGTTTCCGGCCGTCGATCTTGTAATCGCCGAGTTGCTCTGGCTCACACCCTTGTCATCGAATAACCGAATGGACCGGCAGACCGGGCACGTCACGTGAGAATATAGCCATCTGTCGATGCAGTGGGGATGAAACACGTGTTTACAAAACGGTATCTCCTTGATCGCCTCGTTCTCCTCGAACTCTCCCAGACAGATGGCGCAGTCCTTTATCTCGTACATCTCCTTCCCGCCGCCGTAACAGTACACCGGCAGAGCCTGTATCGTCCCCGGCTCCACTCCCGGTCTCCGGTTCGACCAAGTTGGAAGATCCGAGCGGGGAGAAAAGATCCAAGTTCTTTCCAGGCGAAGTCGGCGCTGCCAGCGACGAGAAAACTCGTCGGTTATACGGTTCACGCAGATTGAAAAGAAGACCAAAAGGAAGAGCGCAAAGACAAGAACGGCGAGCGCTACGAGAACCTGTGACGACTGGTACTGCTCCGGTGTTATCCCTGGTACTGGTGGCGGTGATAATGGATCAGTTTTTGTAGAGGGCTTGAGAGGAGGGACTAAAAAGACGAGAACTTTGCGGCTGCGGGCTTCCATTCTTCACGTATATATATATAGAACATATACTTACTGGGAAAGTTGTGTATCTGAAGAGCTAGCTTATAAGTTTGCAGAGTGCTGTAGATCATGGAGAGGTTGGAGATGGGGTTTTGGTTTGGGGGAGCAGTGATTACCAATATAGGGTTTTCAGAGAATTAGGTGAAAGTGAGGAGGAGGAAGGAGATTCGGGAGAGACGATAGGTAAAGAATAATCTCTGGATTTTACTTAAATAGACGGAAGATAGAGATGGTGTCCTTTTCCTAGTTGGACAAGGTCTCAGGTGTGTCAACCAACCCAGGTTTCTAATTCCCGTTGACATTATCTTCCTAGCCTGACCAATTTATAATTAATATTATTCCTTGCTTTTTCTTCTTTTGAAAAATAAAATAAAATAATCTCCTAGTTTTTCATATTTTAATTAAGTTGCGAAGTTGTGATGATGATTAAAATAATTATCTGCCAGAATATTGAAAAGGAAAAATTATTAATTCTGAAACGGCTCTTCTTCTCAAGTTTCTCTAACTATTATATATATATATATATATATATTTAAATGTAGAGTACTGCTACATCTACAAATAAATTATACAAAAATAATTTTATAAATTGATGTGGCTTCTTGTGATTCGTTAGATTTACTTTACAATTAAAATAATTTTATAATCTGATGAACTATATCAAGCCACATCAATTTGTGAGATTATTTTTATATAAACTTTTTGTAGTTAGAGTATTTTCCTTAAATGTATATTTACTACTGCATATATATATATATATTTAAATGTTATTTACTATGCAGTCTTTTTTATTCCTGCTTAGTTAAAAAATAATATTTTTTATTTAATTATGATAACACTACTTTAATTATCTTCTTATATATTTTTTGAGTACGTTATGCTATATTTTATGTACGCTTCTATATATCTCCACCGAAAATCTCGGTATTCCACCGAAGATGCAAATTACACTTTACTTTTTTTTATAAATGTTTTTCAAATTCATTTAAACATTTTGAAAAAAAAAATCACAAATTTATTAAAAAATATTTTTTATTAATCATTAAGTAGAAAAAACACACAATTCGGTAGACATAATCGGTATAACTTCTCGGTAGCTTTATCATTTTCCATATTTTATACTCCATTCATTATATGATGGTGTGACATTGCCTATAAACCATATTTTAAAAAAATAATTTGATAGTTGATGAGCAGTATCACATTAGACGATAATATGGGTTAAGAGTAGAATGAATCATTCAGTATAGATTTTAGTATTTATCTATTTCTATTTTTCTTTACTTTCTATAACTATTTTCTTTTATTCAAACACTTTTTTATATAAATGGTAATATTCCTTTACAAGTCTAGATTCAATTAAAGGTACATAGAATTAATTTTAGATAATATCTTATAAATTAATGATTCTTACCTAAATATATATATATATATATATATACATATATATACACACGCGTTTTTAACTTTTTTATCTTTCCTCATGCACGTACGTCGTACTTCTCTCCAAATTAATGATCTATTCATGTATAAACTGATACAGGAATTCATTTAAAATGGAATAGTACCAATTAATTAATCAACTTAATTTCGTAAAAAATCTAGTTGATTAATTAAGACATAAATTTATAATGGCGGTTCAATATATTGGAAATTAATTATTATTATTTTTTTAATTTAACACTCCTTTTTAGAACTTAATTTATACATGTTATTTTGAAATTTTAGTTTCCTAGTTATATTAATTATTTATGCCATGCATGCATGCTTGAGGCTTGTTGCTAGCTGTGTCCATATATGTTCATATGAGAGTTAAATTTGGAAGGGCAAATATCCAATTACCATAAATGGAAATGGTTGACCAATACAGAAAGAGACATTATTTATATATTATAGGCCATACATATTCCTAGCTAGCTACGTTAGATTAATGACTACATAATATTAACAACATGGTAATGATATCTTTCCTTTCCTTTACTTCAGTTTTACTATTTAACTATTTTTTTTTTCAATTTTCTCTTTGAATTTGAATTAAAAGTTTTAAAACATGACTCTCTTTCATAATGTAGAAGAAAATAAAATAAATTAACCAACATAATCATGTAATTTAATTAAAAATAAATTTAATTTTATAAAAATTGACATTCTTTTGCTCTTTAAGTCAATTTTTATAAAATTGAAATTATTTTTAATTAAAATACATGATTATGTTGGTTGATTGAATTTATTTTTTTCTACATTATACAAAAAGGTCATGCTTTGAAATTTTTAATGCAGATTCAAATAGCGAAAAAAAAATAATTAGATAATAAAATAATAATAAATGAGGTGTAAGGACATCATTATCCTTATATATATCCAAATTTTTTGCAATGCATGCACCCATGCATGAGATCAGGCGCCGATGGGCCTAATTTTACTACACTTGCATATGTCCTTTGATGCACCTGCTTGATCTTCACCTTGAGAGAAATATTTTAGCTACAAAAGTAATTTTACAAACTGATGAAATTTGATATGGTTTGTCAGATTATAAATATTGAGAGTAAAATCCCTTAGCCCAAAAGGCATATCAGGCTCAGCTCAAAGGGCCACCATCAAGAAGCAAAAGGAAAAAAAAAGATGGGAACAAGGAAAAACAAGTGTCAGAGGAAGGAGAATAAGGTGATGAGAAAGAGATAAAATGGAGAAAGGAGTGGAATCAATCTGACTTAGGAAACTACTACTAACAGGGGCAGGAATAAAAATGATCTTCTTCCAGACAGTTAAGGGGGGTGGAGAACACAGAGGTCATCTTGAACCTAAAAAAGAGAGCTCTAGAATATTATATTCTCCAGAAAATAGGTCTTTGACCTCCATTGTACATATTAGAGAAATGAGAGACTATGAGAGACTGTAAAATAATCATATTATAGTGGATTTGCCCTCCAAATAACATGTGGATGTAAGACCTTGTGCTGAATCACATAAATATGTGTGTGACGTTGTTCCAAATGTATTTTTCCTAGTGTAGAAGTGCCAATTTGCATTAAGGATAAATCTAGGATCGTATTTCACATGGGCAAAAGAGTATTAAAACAATCTTGAAAATGCTATGTAAAAATCTTTTGGTTTATGTATAAAGAAAGGGGAGGAGGTGCTATGTGAATTCTTTTTAAACTTTTTATGGATATATAAAAACAGAGTGTATGTAATCTAATTAGAAAAGCAAGCTATAAACATATATACATTTGAGTCCAAATCAAAATGATGAAATATCAAGTCCATTCCTACTACTTAATATGTAAAGAATCTTGAAAATAAGATAAACAAAGTATGAAACTAAATATAGCAAAATGAAGTCAGAAAATACTTAAGATTTCAAAAGAAAAGAAATTCTAAGAAGCAATTTATCAAACACTTGAGCTATGGATGGGCCTCTTTAGATTCAGTTCTTGATTAATTTTCCGTAATGTTGATTCTCAACTATCAATCCAGTCAAGAAATTGATAATCGGAAGATGGAGAGTTCACATTCAGATTTGCACCATTTCTTTAAAATCTTCACTACATTGCCAGCCATACACCCATAATAACATCTAACCGAAAGGAGCCTTGATAAATTTTCAAGTCTTTGTTGTGCTTTACGTCTACAACAAAGCAAGAACAAGAGTTTCTATCTAGTTTTAAATCAAATTCAAGCTTGCAACAGAGTAAAAATAACGTTTAAACAAACAAAAATTTCATTAATCTAAGACCCAAAACAAGTCGGGCCACATCCCACAACTCAAGCTACAAAGTTAGCCTAGCATCCTCTTTTCAAAAATAAAACCCAGCAAAAGCAAAGCCATCCCTTCCTATAAGAAATTCATAGAAAAAGAAACAAAACCTCGATCTGGCTGCGATCTCCTTCTTTTCCTCCCAGGAAAAAACCCCCTTTAATTCCACCGCAATTTTCGTTTATATTCTAGGGACCACTTTTTCCTTCCAGCCGCAAATTCTGTATCACTCCCAGTGACCCATGCAATTTTAACACTTTATCAGTGTGTCTCCATCTCCATTTATATTCCTTGTGTTTATTTTCTATTTACTGCTATGGATGTACGTACGAGCATCGTACCACCACTTTGGACAGCAATCGTGGGCTGCAAATCATCCCATCTAGTCTTGGACTATCTCGGTAGACCGAGAATGACTCTTTCTCTCATTCCAACCTATTGTGCGATTTTCAACATTAACATTTAGCGTCTTCTGTGGGATTTCGATTATTCTCTACACTGAAAGTGGGGGAGAAGAAGGATTTTCTGGCGCACAAAATCATCCCCGAACAAGCAGATGAAGTTCTCATTAGTTACGTGTTCTCAACTTACAACTCTTATTTTCAAAAATACTACACTGAAAAATCAAGGAGTGAGGACCCCAAGCCTAGGCATGTACTGTGCAGTGAAGTGCATAGTGTGTGGGTAGAGGCCAAGCGTGCACTCTACACTTAAAGTGCATAGTGCACGTGGGAGCCTCCTAACTGTGCATATTTTCACAATTTGCATGGGTGCATGTTGCCGTGCACCTAGGATCCCATCCCCCGCTAATCATGGGACCCTTAAGGACGCCGGCAGTCACTATGTGGACCGCCCACCCATTGTGGGCCCGGTATAGGCCCTGACGGCCACTGTGTTGACCGTCGGTGATTTTTGTCGCTGCCAAGTTGTCCCATTGGCTACACAGGTGGTGCCCACCACAACAATAGGGGCACACAGTCAAGGCTCTCCAGCCCACCAATGGGGGGACCAGCAGAAGGGGTCGACAACCACCTATGGACCGCCAACGTTCTTTGCCTCTACCACGGTTGTCCTCGATCACCCAGGCTGTGTACACCACGGTCCCAACCACATAGATCGTGCACACTATAGACTGTGATCGCTAAATCACCGGCATCCTTTGCTGTTGTAGAGGCAGCCTCTAGCCATGGGCAATGTGGGCACTGTGCACGATGTGGGCAACGGGTGCATGTTGTTGCCCACTCGAAGGGGGCCCCTCTTCCAGTGTGCCCGCGAGCTGGCGGGCAACTACCACCTACCAACAGGACAGATGGTGTGGTGTTCCTCGGCCACCTCTCGCTCGGCCATAGCATGCCCAACCAGAGTTGCTCAGCCTCAGCATTGCTCGGCCTGGGCAATGCTTGGCTTGAGGTACCTTCCGTAGCCTGAGCTTGCTCGGTCAGATCTCCTCAATCACTACAGTTCTTTGGCCATAAAGGTGGGCAACCACTTGATTGGCTTAAGCTCACCCGACCACATCTCTCCTCAGTCTTAGTGGGTTGCACGACCACTCAAGACCTTTGGCCATAGAAAGGTTCTTGGCGCTGCGCGGGCAAGCCCATGCAATGTCCAAGGAAGCTAGCTCCTCGACCCCAGAATTCGCAAGCGAGTTTAGTGAAGCCAAGTGTCTGCCACCAACACTACTCAAGTATTCGCGATTGTATCTTCTTCTTTTTTTTCGGTTTCGAAGCAACGACCAATCTAAAAAAAAAAAAAAATATCAGCAATGGACAATGTTTAGGCAAACAGGAATTGGAAACAACGACTAAGTCACCCCGGTATGTCACTCACAAAATTTGCTATGTGAATTTCATTTTTACTAACAAAATTGGTTCCTATGGCGTGAAACACCAGCTACATAGCCCCTCTCAGACACCACTCGGACATCTTAAATATTTCTTCATCAAAATAAACTGCTCGGTATCGCAGGCACCTTAGATCTTCATCATTACCAAAGTATGGTTGCCCACAGGCATCGCCAGCGCACCTCAAACCTTCGTCATGCTCTAGCAAAGCGATTCAGGTCTGCAAATCTCACATTTATGATTTAGATTATCTATACTAACCGGTTTGTCCTTAGCGTGGCTAAGCATCTCCTTCAACAAAAGCCAAGTCACCGGACTAGCTGTGAATCAACAGGCAGAAAAAGTCACTTGGGTACCTGACCTCTCTCAACAGGCTAGTGACAGACCCATGTTGTACTAAGTGGGGGCCATGGCACCCCCAAAACTTTTTGAAATCATAAAATACCCCTAGATTTTATACATAATTCTACAAATATAGAAAATGCTCCCCCCCCCCCCCCCCACAAAAAAAAAAAAAAACAATTATAATCTCCATATGCTCTCTAAAATTTTTTAAAATTTTAGTATATCTAGAAATGTCTCTCCAATTTTTTTATAGTCCCACAATTTTGTTTTATTTATATATATTATCTATTTTCAAGGATGTGGCTTCTCCAAAATTAAAATTAAAACTAACTTTAGGAGAAATAATAAACTTATTAATATGGATCTCAAAGTTTTTTGTTATAGAATATTGGGTTTCTTAATATGGAATTCAAAGTGAAAATAGAAGAAAAATTATTTAAGGTCGATGATCTATATGAAAAATAGTTTGTGGTTAAGTTTTTATGATTTTTCAATCTCTTTTTAATTTACATAAGATAAATGATGTTTGCAGTTTTAGGATCATGTGCAAACTCTGCCTACTCCATTTGAAAAAGTAGGTAAATGTAGAACCCACATGAAAAAAAATTATTTTTTAATGGTGGATCCTACTTTTTTTTTTTCAAAGGGAGTGCTTAGAGCTTCCATACCCTAAGACTATATTTAACATTATTCTTTACATAAATGTGTTACACAGTAGAAAAGTTGGCCCCCACTCGACACAATTGCTGGTTATGCCACTGCAACAGGTGGTGACAAGTCACGTGGCTGCTCGACCATCTCAACAAGCAGTGAGAAGTCACGTGGCTATCCGACCTCTCTCGACAGGTGGGACAAGTCACTTGGTCGCTTGACCTCTCTCAACAGGCCGTGACAAGTCACGTGGCTGCCCGACCCCTCTCAACAGGCAAGGACAAATCACATGGCTGCCCAACCTCTCTCAACAGGTGGGACAAGTCACTTGGCTGCCCAAACTCTCTCAACAGGCGGTGACAAGTATGTGGCTGCCCGACCTCTCTCAATAGATGGTGACAAGTGACTGCTCGACCTCTCTCAACATGCGGGACAAGTACCTTGGCTGCCCAACCTCTCTCAAAGTGGCTGGACAAGTCACTTGGTTGCTCGACCTCTCTTGCGCACATAAAATTTGAGTCACTAGACTCGCACCTGGATAACAACACTAGCACAATATCTTCTCCAGCAAAAGCTGAGTGTATGCACTCGCCCCACAACCACCGCTAACTGGTTACCTCCGGGAATGAGCCTCTGAGCTCCATAAACCACCTCGCACGAGATACCTTTGGGAATGAGTTGACAGACTGGACAATTACCTGAGATGGACCAAAGGGGTCGACGGGCTTCCTGAACACTTAGTGTGGGTTACTACAAACAAACTCTATCATTAATACCAAAATGGAAACACCAACAACAATTCATGTCAAGGGGCGAAAATCTGCTAATGCCATTGAAAACAAAAACGATGGAAAGAATATACTCTTTGCTAACGATAAACAATCTCATGCAACCTATCAGGCTAACATTCATACAAGCAAACTCAAAGTCGAGTTTGTTGGCTCTTGGCAAATAGCGGTGATGATAGTCCCTTGACTGCTTCGACACTCATCCACAAGTTTAGCAAAGCCGAGTCTCTTGAGTCCCGATGAACAACAACGATGACAGCCCCTTGGCTGCTTCGACCCTCACCCATAGGTTTAGCAAAGTCGAGTCTCTTGACTCGCGGTGAACAACGGCGATGACAGTTCCTTGATTGCTTTGACCCTCGCCCATAGGTTCAGCAAAGTCGAGTCTCTTGACTCTCGGCGAACATCAACAATGATAGTCCCTTGACTGCTTCGAACCTCACCCACAGGTTTAGCAATGCCGAGTCTCTTGACTTGTAGTGAACAACAGTGATGATAGTCCCTTAATTTCTTTGACCCTCGCCCACAAGTTCAGCAAAGTCGAGTCTCTTAACTCATAGTGATGACAATCCCTTGACTGCTTCGACCCTCATCTACAGGTTCAACAAAGGTGAGTCCCTAAATTCACCATGAACTATGGGCGGTGATAGTCCCTTGACTGCCCGACCCTTGTCCTCCAAGTCGAGCTCAACGCTAGCAACTAACACGGTCAAGCATATATCTCGCCTACCTCACTAAGTCGAGCTCTGCGCTCGCATCTAGTGAGGTTGAGTACATCTCCCGCCTAAGGCGAGCTTCGCACTTGCATCTAAGACGGTTGAACACATCTCCTGCCTACCTCACCTAGCTGAGCTCCATACTAGCACCTAGTTTGGTTGAGTACATCTTCCGCCCAAGCCGAGCTCCGTGCTCGCATCTAATGCAGTCGAGCACATCTCCCGCCTACCTCACCAAGCTGAACTCCGCGCTCGCACCTAGTGCAGTCGAGTATATCTCCCACCCAAACTGTGCTCCATGCTCGTATTTAGCATGGTCGAGTACATCTCATGCCTAGTTTTGTGCTTGAAAGTTTTCATCACTTAACACAAACAAAATAGAAAATCAGGTACCTGCTCTCGGGATTTATTTTTCTATAGATTTCTACAGACTATCTCTGTCGCAATCTAACTTGAAGATTCTCAAGGTCTTCTTGTTGAGAAAGCCAGCCTTAAAAATCATGGGCATTTGTTAGGGAGTAAAATCCCCTTGGCCTAAAATGCATCCCTGGCCCAACTCGAAAGGGGCACCATCAAGAAGTAAGATGAGAAAGACAAGAAGGAGATAAGGAAAAACCAAGTGTCAGAGGGAGAAGAAAGAGGTGACATGAAAGAGAGAAAAAAGAGAAAGGAGTGGGATAAAGCGTACTTCCTCACCTACTACTGACAAAGGCAAGAATAAAAAGGACTTCTTCCAGACGGCTAAGGGGGGAAGAGAACACAGAGGTCATCTTGAACCTCAGAAAGAGAGCTCCAGAATATTATCTTCTCCAAAAAATAGGTCTCTATCCTCCATTGTTTATAGAGAAATGAGAGACTGTAAAATAACCATACTATAGTGGATTTACCCTACAAACGACCATTGGATGTTGACTTTGTACCTAACCACATAAATTTGTGTCTTCATCTTCATTTATATTCCTTGTATTTATTTTCTATTAATTGCTATGGATATACGTACAGACATTGTACCATCACTCTGAAACGCCCCATCTAGTCTTGGACTACCTTGGTGGGCCGGGAATGATTTTTTCTCCCATTACAGCTTGTGCGATTTTCGACATTAACAGTAAAGTAACATTTATATATTATAAAGTAAATATGACGGATCATATGAAATCACGTCAATTTATGAAATTACTTATATATAATCCTTACTCCTCGCACGCGTGCACACACATCTCCTATACTACGTCCTACTCTTATCTAGTAGTACCCCGACCCTTGTTTCTTCCTCCTTATGGTAGCTCTTCCCTTATTGGACTTTCCCTTCATTTTTCTTTGGTTTTCCTTTCTTGCTCTTTCTTTTTCCTTTTTTATTGTCAGGAAGTGGTACGCACGTACTGGCCGTGAGTTTCTATAATCCTTAGATCTCCAATTCCTTAATAATTTTTAAGTAGTAGTACTACATGAACTGCTAGCTAGCTGCTTAATTATTTGGTTATCATGATGATCTGGTGATTAGTCTTCGTTTAATCTTTGTTGATCATTGCGCGTACATGAACTAATTACTGCTTTTCTTGTTCTGATTATATATTCTTTGATCTTTTCGTTGGGGCTCTTGTTGAAATTTTTTATTTTATTTTTAATTTTTTTATTTAGTAATTTAAAAAGTATTTTTAATGACGTTATAAATTTTTTATTTTTTTAAAATATTTTAAAATATTAAAAAAAATACATGTAAAGCCTCCAATGAAAGCTCGTGGTTGTAGAGCCACCCTATTATATTATACTTGCAGTACCCGATCACTGTTTTATATATTTCCGATTAATTAGGGTGTGTTTGGGTAGTGAGAGTACTTGGAGGCTTTATTAATTAGGTGTGTTTGAGATACTCTCACTACTATTCTTTACTTTATTATTACTTTTCACCTACTTTTCTACTATTCATTACTTTTAACCTACTTTTTACTACTATTCAATATTTTATTATTACTTTTTAATTACTTTTTCACTACTATTCACAAACATTCTCAACACTTCTCAGGTATTATCACTACCCAAACCAAGCCTTAGTCTTCGACGCGGTACTGCAATTAATGGTTCTCTGGCTTTTGGGCCGGGCTAGCTGGAGTAATAATATTATTAAGAGCACCTTTCGATATTAAGAATATCTTTAATTACTAGTGAGAGTTCTGTTAAGAAATGAAAAGGTTGCAGATTTAATTGATCAAAACAAGGATGGTGGGACATGCAATTGCAGCTGGTATGGAAAGTCACAACAAAAGGAGACTTCAAGAAGTGTATATCATCTGTATAGGCTGTAACAACAAAATCAGATGAAGCAATCCTCAACTAAAGGGGATTAGAGAGAATTATGGAAACAAATATAATAGCTGCAAACAAAAATTCTGTCAAAGTTTTCATTTGACGTGCAATTACCGATGATTTACCAACAAAACATAACTTATACAAAAGAAATGTTACAGCTGATCCATTATGTCCATTTGTCAGAATGCAACTGAAAAACTTGCTCATATTCTTTGGTCATGCCCATTTGCACAAGATGTTTGGGAGTTAGGAAGTAGGAAAATACAGAAAGCTTCTATTACAAGTACAAACTTTGGTTCCTCTTTTCTTCACATGCTTCATAGAACAGATAAGGAGGAAATCAAATTATTTGCAGAAATAGCAAGGGCAATATGGCATAGGAGGAATAAATGGATTTTTGAATGTGGTTTCCTATCCCCATAAGCACTAATCAACAGAGTTAAGCAAGCACAACAGAATTTCAAACAGGCACAAGATCAGCAAGAAGGAATGCACAGGAGGATGCAACAACAGGCTAATATACAATGGATTGCACCACCATTTAACTGGCTCAAACTTAACTGGGATGTAGCTGTTAGAGAGGAAGAATACAAAATTAGAGTTGGAATGGTGATTTGAGACAGTGAGGCTGAAGTTTTAGCCACCTTAATGCAATCACTTACCTTCTGTTCACAGCCAGATATTGTAGAAGTTAGGGGATTACTCATAGCTACAAGAATATGTAAGGAATTGAACTTGCAAGATGTCATCTTCGAAGGGGACTCGAATAATGTAGTAATTGCTATGAGACAAAGCACAATGCAAAATGGGATACTAAGCTGTTTGGTGGAGGATACTAAGGCCACATTGCTAGATACAAACTAGAAAATTCAACACGTAAGAAGAGATGCTAACAGAGTGGCACATCAACTAGCCAAAAAAGCAGTTTCATTGACTCAAGAGACTTTTGATATAGGCTATGTAGATTGTTGTATTATGCCTCTTGTAATGACTGAAGGCCATAACACTGGTTGAAGTAATGAAGATATTTTCTTTAAAAAAAAAATGAATATCTTTAAATAATAATAAAATAATTTGTGTATATATAATAGATAAATGATTTGAATTAATGTGTTTTATTAAAAAATGATAAAGAAAATTTGAATAAAAATATAAAATTATTTGAATATAATTTTTAATATTATTTTTATTTTAACATTTGAAAAATTTTTCCTATAAAAAAAAGAAATGTGAAAAAGTTTGTATTATTTTTTATATTTTGTTTAGAAGTTTGGGAAATTTCTAATGATTAGATGAAAAATTTAAAGATTTGAAATTAAAAAATATTTTTTGTTTGTGTGATCATGTTTAGAAAGGAAATATTTGAGAATATCGAATACCTGAAAACAGTTGTGTTTTCAAACAGGCTCTAAGAGTAATGACATGTACAAATTCCAAATAGACAAGTTTCGTTTGGACCCTTTGTAAATAGAAAAGTTTGAAAAAGTTGTTTTTATAATTATTTTATAATTTTATTTTAAATAGAAAATAATGATATAAAATTTTAAAATTATTTTTAGTGAGCTAACATGAGTATTTATAAAATAGTGATAAAAGAATTGTTTCGTACGTTAGTATCATTTGCCGAATATTAGTAGTACTTTTCCTAATATATCACTATATATACATATATACATATATATATATATATCAATTATATGGTTATTGTTATTATTTTTTGGGTAAGAAATAATTAATTAGCTCAATGAAATTAAGCAACCGCTACAATCTGTTTTTTAGAAGCTAAAGCCTAAATATAGCATAATCAAACAATGTCAAGGCGTGTGATAAGTGCAAGTCCAACACAATCAAGTGGGAGATCCAAATCCCATAAACAAAAGTGGGAGATCCAAAGATTCATATGTTTAGGGAGTTGTTCGGCTCAAGTATTATAATAATGAAATATTTTCCAGAATGTAGCTATCTTGTGCTATTCATAATAAAAATGCTATTATAAACGTAATTTAGGATATAAAAATGAATAGCGATATAAACAATTTCTAATTAATGCACAAGTCTCGCGTATTTTTTTTATAAAAAATTGGATTTCACCATGAAAAAGTGTGAACAACTCAATTTTTCTTGGTGGGGTCCACTTCTTTACAAAAGACTAGCCGCTCTCGATCACCATAGCCACTATTGTCAAGAACAATGTTGCTTTTATTGATGGTTCGATTACTACTCCCTCAACTTCTCAACTTGTTGCTCATATAGCTTGGTTACGTGCCAATAATCTAGTACTTTCTTGGTTAATGAATTTTATTTCTAAAGAAATTAGGAATAGTTTGCTATATGTTGTCTTGGCTGTTGATCTTTGGAGTGAGCTAAAGACCAGATATCTAAGATGTGATGGACCAAGAGTTTTTCACATTGAAAAATCTCTAAGTTGCATAAATCAGGGTTCTTTATCTATCACTGAATATTTCAGTGCTTTTAAAACCCTTTGGGGTGATTATGTTAGCTATAGGCCATTTCGAACATGCACATGTGGAAAGATGTCAACCTGCACTTGTGACCTTTTCAATTTATTGTTACTTCGGCAACAATCTGATTATGTTTTGAAGTTTCTTGTTGGGCTAAATGATTCATATGCCTCTGTTAGGAGTCAATTACTCCTTGTTGTTCCATTGTCTGGCCTGGCTGAAGTGTTTTCATTACTGCTCCAAGAAGAGAGTCAAAGACAACTCATCAATTCTGCTTGTAATTAAACAAATGCTTTAATGGCCAAGCAGTTCAATCAGCCAACTATTCAACCCAAGTTCTCGAAAGACAAGCTAAAGAAGTCTTCTTTGCATTATACTCACAGTGGATATAATGGACATACAGTTGACAAGTGTTTTCAGCTTCATAGGTACCCTCCTGGATGGACTGGACCAAAAGGAAAACGAAATATGCCTTCTGCACATGATGCCATTTCAACTGGAGAGGTCTATATTCAAAACAATAATGAGCAACAAAGGTTTTCTGTAACTGCGGAAGAATTCAATAAACTCTTAGCACTTGCCAATTCACCTCAACCTCCTTTATCCACTCAGAATACTACCTCAGCAGCAGTTGTAACCCTTGTCACTTCTTCCCAATTTTCTGGTAAAGCATACCCTTTTATTTCTTGCAATTTCGCTTCTTCTGCTCTAAAATCCAATTTTTCTTGGATTCTTAACACTGATGCAACAACTCATATGATTTGTTCACCCCTCTTATATTCTTCTACCCTTAAATCAATTACTGCTTCTATTAATCTTCCCAATGGCCATACTATTTCAGCAACACATGTTGGCACTATATGTCTTTCTGACACATCACTTTTGCATAATGTTTTGTGTATTCCTAGATTTTCCTTCAACCTATTATTTGCTTCTAAGCTAACCAAAGAATCTAATATTTGTTTATCATTTTTTGGTTCTTATTGCCTTTTATAGGACCAATCAACGAAGAAGATGATTGTGATTGCATATGAGAAACAAGGACTTTACCGTTTGTCTCAATCTTCTTCAAAAGCTTATTCATGCATCCAATCTCAGTCTAATTTTACACCTTTTGTTTCAGCCATTACTAAAAAACAGTTAATTCTTTGGCACTATAGACTAGGTCATGTTTCTAGTTCAAGGTTATATTTTCTTAAACAATTAGAATCATCTATAACTCTTGATTGTAAAAATTTCTGTGAGATATGTCCTTTAGCAAAGCAAAGAAAGTTTCATTTTCCTGTTTCTCAAAGCAATTCTAATAAAATGTTTGACTTGATTCATTGTGATATATGGGGTCCATTTGCTACTATTTCTTATTCTGGTTTTAAATTTTTCCTAACTATAGTTAATGATTTCACACGATGCACTTGGGTATACATGCTCAAGTCAAAGTCTGAAGTATCATCTTTACTAAAACATTTCTGTAAAATGGTAGCAACACAATGTAATGTTTCTATCAAAACTATAAGATCAGACAATGGACCAGAATTTTTTCTCACCAAATTCTATAATGAAAATGGTATTTTGCATCAAAGTTGTGTAGAAATTTCACAACAAAATATAGTTGTTGAAAGAAAACATCAACACTTATTAAGCACAGCTAGAGCCTTAATATTTCAAGCAAATATACTTTTAACTTTTTGGAGTGACTGTGTATTGGCTGCATCACACATTATAAATAGAATTCCAACTCCTCTTCTTCAAAACAAAACACCCTATGAAATGCTTTTTAACAAAACACCCAATCTTTCTCTTCTCAAAGTTTTTGGTTGCCTTTGTTTTGCATCTACACTTAAAACTCACAAACAGAAATTTGACCCAAGAGCTACAAAATCCATATTTTTAGGTTACCCTTCTGATGTTAAAGGTTACAAATTGATGGACTTTAACACTAACAAAATATTATCTCTAGGAATGTTATATTTATGAAACTATCTTTCCCTTTGAAGCTTTTCCATCCAAATCTGAAACTCACTCATTCTTATTTCCTCCTTCAGAATTTTTCTATGATTCTTCTCATATCAATTCACAGAGTTCATCATCCGCACATCAGATTCCTTCTAATGATGAACACATTTCTTCTAATGAAATAGCTTCACTTAATGATTAGTATCTTTTCAATACTGATCAGATTCCTCATCAAAATTTCAATACTGATCAGATTCCTCATCAAAATACTTCAAATATCCCACACATAAGAAAATCCTCTAGAATTAAACAAACACCCAATTTTCTACAGGATTATTATTGTGGCAATGTCTCTTCATCCTTAAATGCAAACCATGCATCTCCTTCTATTGGTTGTCTTTCCACTAAAGGTAAGCCCTATCCTATTTCTTCCTTCCTTTCTGCTAATCAATTGTTAGCTTCACATAAAGCCTTTCTTGCTTCCATTTCAAAATTTTCAAAGCCTATGGGTGCATTTGGATGTTAAGCTTAGCTCAGCTGAGTTGAGTTCTTTATGAATAGTAGTGCGTTGAGTAGTGGAGAGAATTATGTGGGGCCCATCTAAATTGAGTTTAAATTGTGTTTGGATGTTAATATAGGTTTAATACTTTCTATGGAAAGTTGAAAAGGTTGTGGGTCCCACGTATAAATATGTTTGAAGTTGAAAAAGGTTGTGGGTCTCAAGTGTAAGAAGGTTTTGAGTTGTGATGAGTTTAGTAATTTGACAGTTGAATGTTTGGATGTTACACTCAGCTTAAAGTTAAATTGAACTCAGCTGAGTTTGGGAACCAAACGCAGCCTAAAGCTTACATACAAGCTGTTAAAGTACTCGAATGACTGCTATGAAAAATAAACTTGATGCTTTAGAGTTAAATAAAACTTGGGAGCTTGTTATTCTTCCTAAAAACAAACAGATCGTAAGTTGTAAATGGGTATTTTAAGTCAAATACAAGGCTGATGGAACTATAGAAAGGCATAAAGCCAAATTGGTGGCAAAAGGTTATACTCAACAAGAAGGATTAGACTTATTTGCTAACTTTTCTCTTGTAGCTAAGATTACATCTATTCGATTGCTACTTGTTGCTGCTGCAATTAAAAATTGGAATATTCACCAATTAGATGTAATTAATGCATTTTTACATGGTGACTTACATGAGGAGGTCTATATGGAGTTGCCTCTTGGATTGGTTGTCAAAGAGGATAACAAAGTTTGCAAACTTCTCAAAAGTCTTTATGGGTTAAAGCAGGCTTCTAGACAGTGGTTTGCAAAGCTATTTACCGCTCTTCTTAGTTATGGATTTATTCAAGGCAATTCTGACTGCTCCTTGTTCGTTAAGAAATCTGTAACTTCTTTCGTGGCACTACTAGTATATGTAGATGATGTATTACTAGCTAGTGACAGTTTACTAGAAATTCAGCTACTCAACACTTTTCTGCACGACAAGTTCACCATCAAAGACTTAGGGCAGCTAAAATACTTCCTTGGCTTGGAAGTAGCAAGATCCAAAACTGGTATTTCTCTCTGCCAAAGAAAGTATGCATTAGACATACTTCAAGACATTAGTATTCTTAGTTCAAAGCCTGCTGTTTTTCCAATGGAGTCTAATCTCAAGTTAACTGCAACTGATTCTAATATTTATGAGGATCTATCCGCTTATAGAAGGCTTGTTGGAAGACTGCTCTACTTAACAATGACAAGACCATACCTAGCCTATTATGTTCAAGTTCTGAGTCAGTTTCTTTCTAAACTTGCTGTTAGTCATTATCAAGCAGTAGTTAGAGCACTAAGATACTTGAAGGCTACACTAGGACAATGTTTTTTTTTTTTTTTTTTTTCATCCTCATCAGAATCACAACTTAAAGCTTTCTGAGAAAATGATTGAGCAGGTTGTATTGACACTCGAAGAAGTATTACAGATTTTGCAATTTTTTTGGGAAAATCATTGGTTTCATGGAAATCTAAAAAGCAAGCCACTATTAGTAGGTCTTCTGCATAAGTAGAATATCAAGAATTGGCAGCAACTACTTGTGAAGTTTAGTGGTTACTTTATGCTCTACAAAATCTACACATCAACCATCATCAACCAACATTACTTTATACTGATAGCAAGTCAGCTTTGTCTATTGCCGCAAATCCAGTCCTACATGAAAGAACAAAACATATACAAATTGATTACTATCTTGTTAGAGAGAAGTTACAGCAGAAGATTATCAAGTTTTTCTACATTCCTTCAAGATTACAATTGGCAGACATATTCACAAAGCCCCTTGGTTCATTACTTTTTCATCATACTCTTCGCAAGATGAACATTCTCAATGTACATGTTCATTTTGAGGGGGGTGTTGGAGTATAGCTTCACACATTGAGAATATGGAGTTAAAGTCTAAAGAAGAAAAGTCAAAGTAGAGAAAGCAAAGAAGAAGAATTAATTTCTGTTATTCTGTTATTCTATTATTAAGTTCCTATTGTTGTATAAATGCAGTTTAACACTTGTAAATATTCAATTCAATTCATTTAATTGATTACACAGATTTTATTTTCTCTCCTCTGCTTCACTCCCTCTCTACCTTCACTGAGTTCTCAATCGGGTTTCTCATCAAGTTCTTGACAAATTTGTCCCTAACATTACTCATAAAAAATATTATCGATAGAGGGATATATATGTGTATATCCACTACAACAAATCTTGTTTTTTCTCAGGAGGGACTGTGGTCGAAAAAAGTGTAAACTTCGTGGGAAAATATCTATTTTCCACCAATTTATGTTGTGGGAGACATGTGGCATAAAATTGGTGGGGAAAAGTTCTTTTTCCACCAAATCTCTATTTCACGGGAAAAGCTATCCTTTTTGCCACGACATCAACGGCGGATAAGACATTTTAATTTCGTGGCAAATAAGTTCACTAACATCAACTCATGGTCAGTAATAATGTCATTATCCATGCAAGTAGTTTGTGGAAAATCTACTATATTCATAAATTTACTTCGTGTTAAAAGTCATATCTTTTAAGTTTTACCCACCAATTCATTTATGGCAAAAAATTACTCTGGATGGTGACTTCTATTGGAAATAAGCTATTCCCACCACAACTAATTGGTCGGAAAAGAGCACTTGCTATTAACTGGAGTAATTGTAAATAGTTATTGCTGGTAAAGCTCATTTTATAGAAAAAATGATTTTTACTATATCCCACGGGTATTAATTCATGGCAAAAGAGATTTTCTCATTACAATTGTCGGTGGGAATAAATATTTCTATTAGTTTGGTTAAATATTTTCCATCAAAATAATCGGTCGAAAAAGATTGCAAACCTAGGAATATTAGTCGTGGGAAATACAATTGTGCAAAAAAAAAAAAAAAAAAACTGTTTTGTGACCAAATCAATTCTTCTTAAAAAGTTTGTTCTGATTAATGTCTATTACTATGAAAAAAATCGGTTTCCTACCAATCAATCCCACAAACAATCCAACCAAAAACCAACTCTTCCTACATTCTTCCCACAAACAAGCCTGTATTGAACCTCTTTCAACACAATAATCCATCAACAAATGTAACCAACACCCAAAAAACTAATCCAACCAAAGATTCAGATTACCAACATATATTATACATAATTAATATTGTACTTTACAAATCTGTCCACTAGGTTAACCAGTCAATTAAGGCCATCAAAATACAATTATGTCTACAAATATAACCAAAGTACAGGCCAACAACATGGATGATAAGTTTGGGACTAAAAGACACATCACTGCAGTAAACCTCTCATGTTGCAGTAATGCTGATTCACTGAGACAATCTTCATTCTTGAATACATCATTAATATTCCCCTATTGATCCACAAAGCATGGTGTCCTAAAATCCACCTGAAAAAATTGTCATCCATGCAAAACTGTATTAACCAATAGAAAACACTTATTTAAGGCAAAGATACTAGCTAGAACATTACTATAGCAAAACCAACAGGGCAAACTGATGCAAATAGTTAACAATTATATTAAATTACTAGCCAAATAAAAGCTGACGTCCAGGTTTTGAATCCCCCTTCATTTCATACACCTATTCTAAGTCTGGCCATTCATGTTGGTAGTTGATGGTAAATGTTTCTGATGAGAACTATGTCCATTGATATTAATACAGCTTATATGGTGGAGGAAGTGACATGGGTTGGGAAGCTTTTTTTTATTTATAAAGAGTCGAGAATCACCTGTCCACAAGTGACCCCGTTCCGATTTTATTAATAAACCTTCACTTATGGTAGGGGAAAACCGTGGTTATATACCAATACCTGGAGATATAATATAAAGTTCTGAAACCAGGTATAAAAAAAGCCTAGTTTTTGCTATCCAATAAACAAAAGGACATGACACACACAAAAAAAAAAAAAAAAAAAAAAAAAACAAGCAACAAATCCTCACTTGCAGAAAAAAAAAAAAAAAAACGTTAGCCCAACAAAAATAGACAATAAAATCTTACCAAACCAACACAACAACCAAACAGCACATGAGGGTTAACTCTGACAGCAACGCAAAGATGGTAAACCAAGTTTATCCAATCGAACTAATCCTCGAAGGATCCTAGGCAAGTCTCCAACAATAGTCCATTCTGTATTTAGACCAGCCACCCCACTCCGAGCCAACCAGTCAGCAACTTTGTTACCTTCCCTATAAACGTGCCGAACTACGCAAACCATCGAGTCCATAAGAACAAGTATATCCTCCCAAAAATATTCCATATACCATACTCCACATCTCCGCCTAATCCACCAGGAGATTACCACTTGAGAATTTAATTCTATTATTAATCCCTAGATTTTTACAAGCTTTAAGACCCTGCATCAGAGCTAACAACTCAGCTCTATTATTAGAACCGAAACCAATATAAGAATTAAAAGCATGAACCAAGTGACCTTGATCATTTCTAATAATACCACCCACCCCTGAAGATCCTGGGTTTCCTAGGCTACTACCATCTGTATTCAATTTAAACTATCCTTGAGCAGGTTTTTGCCAAGCCACAATCTTTAAAAACTGCCTCACGGGGACTTTAGACGTAATTTGCAAAGCATTTAAAATCTGCAATTCATACGTAGAACATTTCTTAACCTTTTCCATGTCTTGACTAATTGAGCCCATCCAATTTTTAATAGTATGCCAAACCACACTAATAGATTGAATGCGCCCCTCCATACGGGCAGTGCATCTTCTACACCAAAGATGCCAACTAATAATCGACGGAAGTAACCCCACAAAAATCCCAACTTGAGAGTCAGTTGACGCACGTCTAAACCAGGCCGTCACCGTCTCCATCCAAGTACGACCAAGAGGTAGACCAAAAATATTACCACAATAATGCCATATGTTAAATGCAAACTCTCCTCCAAACAGAACATGATTTTGATCCTCATACTTACCTACTTCACAGCAATCACAACGAGAAACTATCGGGATCCCAATCCGTCTAAGACTATCATCAACACTCAAAGCCGGATTCCATGCTCTCCACATAAAAACCGAAATTTTAAGAGGCAACAACCTATGCCACATCCAAGGATGCCAATCCAAACCTGAACCTCTTATTCTAATACAATCCCAAGCTGATTTAGTAGAAAAATTACCACTCTCGTGTTTAGTCCAGATCAACACATCAGACTGCTCCTTACAATCGGCCAAAATCTCAATAATATCATCCACATTATCCTGACCCACTAACGAAACCAAAAGGTCCATATCCCAACTATTATTCAGCATACACTCCTTTACTTTAAGCACCGGACTCCCCACTATCTGAAATTCCTCAAATAACGGACCCCTATCCCTCCATTTATCATACTAGAATAAAATATTCCCCTCCCTCACTCTCCACTTTGAATTATTTAGCACATCAGGAATACTCTTAACTATCATTTTCCAAAACCTCGATCCTTTTTTCATATCAATGAGAGATCAAGGCGAAGAGCCCACATATTTTTCTTTAAAAATTTTGCCCATAAGGATTTACCTTGAATTAAATTCTATGCAAGCCGCATATGCAATGCTTTTTGCACATCCTCCAATTTGCGCAAACCTAGGCCCCTTTCCTTTTCTGGCTTACAAATATTATCCCATGACACCCACTTTTTTTTTTTGTTTTACCATTTACCTCACCCCAGAAAAATGTACTCATCATACGATTTAAAACTTTAATAATAGATTGAGGAACCTGCAAAACAACAAATAAATGTAAAGCCATACTAGAAAGCACATGCCGAAGAAGTATTAGACGACCACCAATTGAGAGTAGCTTCATTTTCCAGCCGTTAATTTTGTTCCAGACTTTGTTAACCATCTCCTCCAAATGCACATGTTTTAGACGCCCCAATACAATCGGAATCCCCAGGTATTTAAAGGGAAAGGAGCCTTCTGAGAACCCTGTCAACCTTTTTAGAGCTCTCTTACGAGCAACAGAAATTTTTGAAGAGAAAAATATGGTTGTTTCTTCTTTATTAATCATCTGGCCTGACCATGCTTCATACTTTTCAAATACCAATAAAAGTTTCATAACAGATTTCTTACTCCCATTAAAAAAAATCACAATGTCATCTGCGTACATAAGATGAGAAATCTGAGGAGTACCTCGAGGTTGGGAGAAATGCCCAATCTTGTTTGCTGCCACACTCTATTTCAAAAGACGAGAAAGGACTTCCTGAATAATAATAAATAGGTAAGGCGATAATAGATCCCCCTGACGTAACCCACGACCACCTTGAAAAAAATCTCTCATCGTTCCATTAAGCATTACAGAGTACCAAATATTCAAAATGCAAGCATGAATTAAATCACAAAAAGAAGGAGGAAATCCAAAACAACGAAGGACCTCCAACAATTGTTGAATCACAAATAATGAGGCTTAATTATCCATATAAGTGTTGTTGTAACATGATAATTGTTGTAACATGTTGTACATAAGTTTAATTATCCATAGTGCATTAATCACAAATAATGAGGCTTCCCAAAAAGAGTATCCTAGGGTGATGCATGGAAAATGCCAAATGTCAAGAGTTGAATCTCAAAACTTTACATGGAAGTATATATATATATATATATATATATATATATATATATATATATATATATATATATATATATATATACTCTTTTTGATAAGTAATAAGTTATTGTATTCATAAAAAGCATGGAAGTGTGCATATATATACATATATATATATATATCTACCAACTTTTATGCTATTGTAAATACTACAGTGACATATACAAGATGATTTCCGTAATTTATTCTGCTATAGCAGAATACATGGTCCCGCCCTTCAATACATATTTCTTGTCAATTAGTTATGGTTCTCATGGCTGACAAGTCATCAAGCATGGACCAAATTAGGAAAAACAAACCATCATGCATGGATAAAGTCCTCACTTAATGTATGTAATTAAAGCATGCATGGAATAGTCTTTGAGGTTAGTGCCCCCACAAACCAACTAACCAACCAACCAAACCACCCAATGGTTTACAAATTATTTCAGTTAAGTATTTGTAAATGTCAATAACAACCAATCATGAATTTTCTAACACCTTCCATGATCAACATAATAACCACAAGTCTTTCTCTGATAATAGAATAAAGTTATGAAACTATATCTTTTTTACATGGCACTAGACTCATGTAACTTTGGCTCAACCATCAATATATATACACATATCTATATATAATGTAAACTTTACTCCTAACCATGCTAAATGTATATTGGAATTACAACCTGAATCTAATCTAAACATTATATCTATTGAGAGAGAGACCAAAATAGAGTTATATTCTGACTATTACACGCTACACGAAATCAGACCTTTTTCAGTGCTCAAAATCGTCACAAATACCCCTAATAATTGCTGCATTTGATTATTTTCGACAATTTATAAATCACTGCAGGTTTGACAAAATCCTAAAGCCACTTTTGATCAATTCCAGCGATAGGCAAAAATCATCACAAAAAATATTGTTTTCGGCGATTTTAGTCTATCGAAAATGTTCCAAAAATCGACGGAAATGACTTTCTCGTTTACCATTAAAATCGCTGAAAAAAGTTATTTTCGACGATTTGTACCCGTCACAAAAAGTTAATAAATTGCCGCAAATAATCATTATTTTTTCCCAGCGATTTTAAATTATCATCGTCATTAAGTATTTCTAGTGGGTAGTTTTCCCAGCGATTTAATGTCGCCAAAAATATATTTATGCTATGAAAAAATTATTTCCGGCGAATTTTAGTCGCCGGGAAAGGTGTTTCAGAAAATTAAAAAAAAAAAGAGCACAAAACAGAATACAGAAAAAATATTATACGCATCCAAGTTTTGCAGGCTTCACAATTTTACCTTACACTTTGGATTGCATTAATATTATTTTTACATACTCAAAAAAGATCCAAAGTCTATAGTAACTTAAAATAAGAACCCAAAATGTATAGTAACTATACTAAGAACTGGTAACTACACTAAGAACTGCACCTAAACTAATCTCAGACTTGCTGAAAGGGAAAAAACAGAGTTGAGAAAGATCATTGAACTTAACAACAAAGTACTCTAAAAAAACACATTTGCAAGAAGCACCCTGGAAGGATTGAAGGGTATCACAAGAATGCCAAATAAAATTTGCCATTTAACAACAAAATTAATGTAACTTCAAATTGGAAGCCAATGGACGTCGTTTAGCGTTGAGAGGGAAACCGACGCGAGAACACCGTGGTCATTGCACCTGACTACAGAGCCCTTCAGCCAACTCAACTCTTGCACAAATCAAATAAAGTGAAATAAAGGTTTTGAATAGACTAGATTAAAGGTACCACCCCTCAATCCCCAATAAATTTCATATGGTCATTGAAGAAACCCTAAACCGTGCAGTGGTGGAAATGAAATTACCTATAGCTAGCCATCGTTTCCGTGAGAAAGATGATGGTTGTGGCCTTCGGCGGGTCCCTTCACTGGAGTATGTTTTCAGACGAAAAAGAAATCACCGATATATAGGCACTGCGAGTTTCAGCAAGGGGAAGGGGAAATGGGATTTCTCGTCAAAGGAGGTGATGATGTTTCATAGGAACTGGGGGAAACGTATCGAGATGAGGAGGTGAAATAAAGGGGTGGCGGTGGCATGGTGGGGTCGCTGGCGACGGGCTGTGCGCGGTAGAGACGTGAGGGAGAAGAGGGATTGAGGAGAGAGGAGAGGGGGAGACGGCTTGAGGGAATTAAATTGAGGTGGAAAGACGCGCGTGATTTAAATTTAATTATCTTTTGTGGCGCTTTTAATTCGCCGCTACTAAGCATTAAGTGGTCCAAACGACTTTTATGGTGACAATTTTAGCTGCAAATAGTATATATTACGACGATTTCTAAATTCGACGAATGGAAAATGATGCTACAGTAAATAATATTTTATTGTGAAGACTAAACTCGCCGCAATAAAATAAACCGTAAATTCCCCATCAGGATTTCCAAATTTCATGTTGGAATTAAGTGGCGACTTGAAAATCGCCGCAAATAAGGACTATTTACGATGATTTTTTTTTTTTTTGCGGCGACCTTAGAATCAATGGAAAAAGTCTGATTTCTTGTAGTGACATAACCAACTTGTTTGAAGTTGGTCTAAGCTACTTGAGAACCATAGTCTTATAATAACATGGGAATAACACTAACCAAACTGCATTATGCACATTAAGACCTTCAGATATGTGCCAACCAAGGATGTAGTATGATAAGTCATCCACCATGTATTTGCATAATTAACTTGAATAAAAAATAGCAAATGGGCTGAAAAATTAATACTTACTGCTATCAATTCCTTACAGTGCTAATATTTCCAGCAACCTTAACTTATTGTATCTCTACCAACTATTGTTCTATCCTTCCATCAAATTTCCAGCTAAGTTATGGAGACAGCTTAAACCTACATACAATGAAAGCAAAAATCATATTAGCCTACTTAGTTTGGTTTAATATATACACAGTCTACAAACCATTAATTAAATGCACAAATTATAGCCTGGAATTAGCCATTCATAACCACAAGTCTCTCTGAAGCAGCAAGACATTCAAAAGTTAAGACTTACATATCATAATCCAATACAAAACGCTAGCAAAAAATAGACCAAAACTCTTGTTAATTTTCCTGTACTAGTTCTAACTTACCCAACCTAACAATATCATATTCACTGCAAATAGGAAAATATTTCCCTTTCTACAAACTGCAATGGCCATTGGATTGTTTTCATCCACAAAAAAAGTCCACAAAAATTATATACTGGACTTGGGACGCCTAAGCATCTTGCTGAGTCTCTCTATGAGACTCAGTATTTTGCTCCAACTCAAATACCCGAAAGTTCATTTCTTTCTTGTACTCAGAAAAATTCCTCATCAAAGCCACAATATCAGCCATCATCTGGTCTAGTTTGCTCTTATACATTTTTGCATCAGTTTGCTCTTATACATTTTTGCATCACTCTAATTCCGTTCATTTTCCTCCGCTAGACACATAAAAACTTTGTTCTTCTTCATTGAAGGAGAGGGGTCAGGAATGACCATGTGCCCCATCCCCTGTGCGTACCTAGATTTGAACCCTAACACCTATTTGAAAATGTCAGCCGCCGCTTCATCAACATCTTCCTTGGGATCTTTCTCATTCAATTTCTCCATCATGATATTCTGAAAATAATATCAGAGAAAATCAGATATCCTATTAATTTTGTTCCAATATATTGTCTAACACAAGTTAATTCAAACACAAGTATTTCTCACATAATTGTGTTCAGTTGTGACATTGATGTTTTTGCCCTTCCGTGCTGACCAATGTGTTTGTTTATAGAAAGCGACCATATTTGGTGCTCTCTTGTTGCCACACATCATTAACCATGTATGTTAATATTCAAGTCTCTTCATATTTATAATACTTACTAAATACATCATAAAAGACACAAACATTCTCTTCCAAAATCCTTACAAATGATTTCCTCCCCTGGGTATGATTCACCTTTAGTTTTTGCCTATTTGTAGTGTTTTTTCGAGGTTTCTCCTGCATTTTTTACCCATAAATCAAGTCTCGTTTTCTATATTTGTTGCTGGCATTTAAAAAGGCAGTAGTATATATATCTATACATATATATATATATATATATATCACATCTAACACAAACAAAAAAAATATGGGATAACATCGATAGCCATACTTGAAAAATGCAATTTAAAGCATATATACCTTGAATGTTTTGCTTGCCCACCTCTCACAAAGCAACTCCCAAACAGGTTTTTCCACCATGGGTGTCCCACCACGCAGGGCCTCCTCATGCGATCCATATTTTTGAGAGATTTTGTGCAATTCATAATGATATGCATTATACTTTTCGGACAAATGTAACACAACCATTTCTCGATGGTTGTCTTTCCCCCAATCCACTACAAAATCAGTCTGCAAGTTTAGTTATGCTTGTTGTTACATATTTTCAGCAAACTCACTATAAGCTAAATGAGTAAAAAAGTACATTTTAATTGGTTACTATAAAATAACTCTCCTACCCTAACACGATCAACTAGCTCTCGCTTCTCCTCCTCAGGTACAAAACTCCAACTTTCATGCCTCATGTCTGCGTATACTTTAACTATCCACGTAACTCGACCAGTGAAGATGGAGGCATTCTCACACGAAGGACCTCGATGGCCATCCTTTATATCTAAAGGAACCTTACCCACCTTTCGGAGGCATTCAAATAGTGTGCCCTGCACAGGCCCTTGACCCTATTTCTGAATAGGTGGATCTATATCTCGAAAAGTTATGGAGTTAAATTTAGAATTAAAATACGATCCACAAACCAGAATAAATGCTCCAATTTGACTCCTATATGAATTGATCACAAAATATGCATAAGTTATGAGTACGTTGAAAGACTTACCTTTTTTATATTCCCCTTTCCACCCTGTACTGCTTCCATGCATTCTTGTACGCCTGCACCTCCTATTGCCTGAGTCGATTCATTTGAGTCAATCTCGTCTCGTAAAATATTTCTCGGAGGCAATGCTTCTGCATCTGGGCTGCTACATATGATCGGTCTTGAGTGTCGGAGTTGCCCCCTCCTTCCCCTTTTTACAGATCTCTACATCCTTGCCTTTGCTTGAATTCAATTGAAGTAAGCACAAGTAAGCAAACAAAACACAGGTAAGCACCTATTAATATACTATTTACATACTAAACCCAAATAAGAGATCATTCAGCCTCTGCAAAATGAGTAAATCATTATAAATAGACCACTAGAGAGCATGCCTTTATACATGAACATATTTAAATGTTTGATGATCACTGCTACACATGTAACTGCTACACATATATGTATCTAGAAGATTACTAATATTGCAAGTAATATTCACTCACCTTAGATCATACATTTTTTAACTAAGAAGCTTTAATGGATATAATTCCTATTGTAATTCATTTTGTGGGGTTCATAGATAAATCAATAGTAATGGGAATGAGCAAATGTTGCCCCTTGTAAGATTGTGAAGTGCCTTTCAGGTTAGTGTCAAATCGAAAAAAGTTAGAGGCAACTTCTATATGTGTTGTATTTTTCATTAAACTTAAAAATATAGTTGTTATTTTTTATTTTTTGCTCATTGAACATATTTTGAGGCTCAAGCTCTTAATCTACCAAAAGATAAATTCTGCTCAGGTATGACTTGATATACTTGTGGTTTTCCCGTCCATTTAGCATATCTAATAGGTTTTAACTTAATTACTAACTTCTTATAAAGTGTATTTACTATTACATATATGAAATTTTCAAACCCAAAACCTGAATCAAGTTCTGTTTTTTTTTTAACAATCAACCATGTATCTTACATCTATGTATTAAATAACACTTTATAGTCTCTACTGAAATCTCATTTTTATAGGGGAACATATAAGAAAACAACCAATAATCTCTACTAGCTTTTACGGTATCTATTTGATACCCAATAAGATTATTTCCAAGGCCAAAAGTGCTGGCACATCTGTGTTCTATACCATTTTGAAATGCAAAATATAAAACTGAAATGTCTAAAAATTTGTTGGTAGACTTGAATTTGCAGCCCAATATTCTAAATAATCCCAAACTCAGATAACAAAAAACAGTTGAAATGAAAGATATGTAGTTATACTGTGTAAAACATAGCTAAATACTATGCACAAATTACCTATCCAGCCAGAAGGAGGATAAGGAATAAATTAGAAAAGCAAAACTACTTGTACATGGTTTACTTGGGTCTGGGTTGCGTGTAAGAGATCAATAAGAGAATATACTTGATATTGTCTGTTTAATGGAAGAAGAGAAGTAGCTCCCACATAGGAAATGAACACAGGCTTCAAGAGCTAACCACTAGAACTGGGAGCTTTCTTGCTGGAACAAGAATGATGGCAAATAAGCTTTCTTTTCTGGACTACCAAAATGACTTCACTCCGTTTCTCTTCTCGAAAAAGCAGAGTACAAATTAAGTCCAGCAAACCATCAAGAAACTGCCAGCTGTCCAGGAAGCAGAGGAAGCCATCTGCTCTAGGATATGACCCCTGGCGCCATTTCCCACCCAAATTTAAATTACGATCCCGCCCTTATACAATCTCCCGCCTCTTTATATATGTAACTTTATCTACTGCTCTTCTCTATGCACGAATTCAAAGTTATATGTGTTACTCTCATTTTACATGAATTATAATTTGGAAAATATAAAATTATGCTTTGCACAAATTATATTGCTGTGTCAAAAAATATTTATCATTTTTGCCTTTGAGCCTAATTTATACAACGACTTTGTCAGATTTAGGTGCATGAATATTAAATTTATTTCACTTGTCAATACATGACTAATTTTTTTGCTTAGGAGATTTGTCCATAATACCTAATTTAGCCAATAAAACCTCATATTTAATGTTTCTTTTCTTATCACATTAACATATGTTAAAAACTAACATGTGTTACATTAATAACATGGTTAGGTGCATTAAGTTTAAATTTCTTTCATTTTAAGATCTCTTCTTAAATTGTGTGCTTAGGAGATTTGTTTATATTCTTGGTTCAGCCAGCTTAGCCTCAATTTAATGTGTCTTTTCTTATCACATTGACATAAGTTAAAATTTAACCCCACCTAAATATCTACGTAGACTTTTGGGGTTTTTGCATATAGCTCTATTGTGTTTGCATGTCCTAATTTGAATTCCCAACACCTTTTTCATAAAGTCTAGCCTAATCTTCCAACACCTTATGACAATCTATGTTATCCATCTGGAGTGCAATCCATCAACTATGTCATCATATGCAGTTTGAGTATTATTTACTTATACATTTACACATCATCCCCATTTTGTGACCATATTACTCCATTTAACGAAATAATCCAGACAAACACGTGGATCTCCTACATTCCCAAGCTGGCACTTCAAAGAAGCTCATCATCCCACTGCAACAACTTTCGTGCCTTGACCTTTGATGTAGGTAGACCAAGAACATCTCTTGATTTAAAGAAACCATTGAATCTGCACACAAGGTAATTTAGAATCACATGAGTAGTTCTTTTTTCCTTTACGTAGCTAACAACCTCTTCTGCTTCCTAAGTTTAAAATGCCAATGCAACATTTGTTTTTCTTAATCCATATCACTATTAGTATGTTATAGGCACATGTTACGGCTCTTCTTAAATGTAAAACAACACTTTTGTACAGCCTCTAATAAAATTTAATATCTACCAATAGCCTAGGGGCAACACTCATCTAAACTCATCTGGTAAACTTAGATGTTTGGACATATGATATCCAACCAAGACTTATACAATATATAATAAACGAATCCCACAAGTTTTTCCCAGGAGGCTATTGGCTAAACAGTTCTTGAATCCACAAACTTCCACTTAAGATAATCGCATATTTTACGCAAAACCTACCTCTAAAGATGAACCAACAACATCCAGATAATAGTACTCATGTAGTTAACTATAAAATACCTGATGTATTGGAATGCAATTGTCACAACTTGGTTCTTACACTTACATCTCACCCACCTTCATCGATATCAACAATTGAAGTCATGCGTTATCTGCGATAGCCACGTATACAAAGTAAGCTAATAGAATAGGTTATCAATACATTAGTAAGTTGTAGACAACAATTTACTGATATTATGGGTTGTGAAATGGAAACCATGAAAATAATGTATGGTACCACAATGGGTGCTCATGGATGGTTTATTCATGCATGAAGGGAGAGAGTGGATGCCGGCAACCCAACTGTTCATCACACATATGGATTATATATCATGTTGCTTTAAATTCAATATACTATATATTGAGCAAGTCGTGTCTACATTATGAATTTGAACTTAAATTAACATACTCAATACATCATTAATATTACCGTCATCATCATCTGTCACCTCATGAAGATGTTTCCCAGGCTCGCTACTGGAGTTATCATCGTCATTTATGTCATACATCCCCAATTCATCGTCTAGTGGGTCATCATCAATAAATGAATCATCGTCAACTGGTTCGGACGAGACTCGACGTGATATGATTGCTGGATCAACGGGAAAATTCTCTTCATCAACTCGATTCAATAGATCGCCCATGGCTGATTCACTCTCGAGAATAGGGGATAGTTATGGAGATGTGTGTAACCATCATCTTTTGCTTCACCCCCAGACAATTCGTCATCATCACTCTCATCATCAATAGTAGTCATCAAGCGAATGTTGTAAACATTCCTATTTGTAATCTTATTCACAACCTGCCAACTTTCCCCCAATGTTAGATCCATGCTTGGCATGCAAGGGTGAAAGGCTCATCTTGATACTTGTGCCTAGCAGTATTCACTATCGTCAATTGGTCCCTGACACGTATCCCCTTTCTCGGGTCACCAACGTCATACCAAGCACAACTAAACAAATAAACCTTGCGCCAGCCCATATAGCATAATTCTAGAATATCATGCAACACTTCATAAAAGTCAACAGGGGATCCCTGGTGCTCGCCATAGACCACCACCCCGCTGTTTTGGGTACGACGATGTCTTTCACGCTTTTTCATATGGAAGCGAACTCCATTCATTATGCATCCTGCATATGATACGACCCACGGATCTGGATCACATGCTAATGCATATATGTCATCGGTTACCTCACTTCGCCTAATTGCACACAAGTCTCGAATCTAGGACATAAGAAAATACAATTATTGTTTTTCCATCATTATATATAGAAGAGAGACATATGTATGTTAAGTGGTTCAGTATCTTACACATGATTTGAACCATGATGAGAATTGACTCTGGTGCCTACGATTGATATTAATGAGGGTCCTCTTCTTTCAATATGTTACAGTGCTCACTGTATATGTGTGAGCAAACGTTACCAGGAGAGTAAAAACTATAAATTTCAGTTAATGCAAAAACTTTCCAAGTATTACTCTATGTATCGTTCAACCTCTGTGCAATTATTAAGTACATACCATCAGGCCTTGGCCATTAGTGTGTTAGAAAATTTCTAAGAGCTTGTTATTCCCAATGGTCGAACCTTTTGTGAGAAAACAGATAAACAAGGCTCATTTCCCGACTCATTCGAACCACCAACAACGTCATTGTTGCATTCCTCTCGGTTATATCTAGTCTCAATATCGCGAAGATACAATAGAGCAAAATGTAAAACACTCGAGATAAACATATGCCTCAACAATTGAGCCTTTTGGACGGGCTCTATTGTGAACGTACTGCTTGAACTTCCCTAGATACCTTTCAAAAGGGTACATCCATCTATATTGCATGGGTCCTGCCAACAATGCCTCATCTAGCAAATGAATGGCTAGGTGCACCATGATATCAAAAAAAGCGGGAGGAAATATCATTTCTAGTTTACAACGAATGATAGGAATATTAGCTTGAAGCTGATGCAACACTGATAAGGGCAAAGTTCGTGAACATAATTCTTTGAAGAACGAGCTAAACTTATTAAGGCTTGACGCACATCGGGCCGTAAGAACCCACCAATAACAACCGGCAACAGTGCTTACATAAAGATATGACAATTATGGCTCTTTATTCCTTTGATTTTTCCATCACTAAGACTAAGTCACCGTGTAATGTTTGTGGCAAAACCATCCGGGAATTTCACTTTTGACAACTATGCACAAAATTTTCTTCGCTCATTTAAATTTAACATGTAGCAACCAAGACTCAAAGAAATACGATCGTCATCATGTTGTATATGCAGTTCTTTTCTTAGTCCAAGATTAGCCAAATCCCTATGCCCATTGGCGGAGTCTTTGGTTTTCCCTTCAATATTGAGCAAAGTTTCCAACACGTTATCACATATGTTTTTCTCAATATGCATGACGTCCAAGTTATGTCTCAACCCCAAGTCTAACCAGTACGGAAACTCAAAAAATATAGACTTTACTATCCAATTTACTTGGTTGGGCGTTCGTTTCCTCTTCAAAAAAGATTTACCAAATTGGACATGTGACACCCCAAGTAATTGTTCTAGCAAATCCTCTCCCTCGATCCTTGATGGTTGGAGTCGATGCTCTTGATACCTATTTAAAGAATTTTTTTTTCCGTCTCCAAATGTGATCTGGTGCCAACCTCGAAAAGATTGACATATGCGGGGAAGTCATTGATAGTCCAAAGTAGCGTTGCATGCAACCTAAACATTTGCACACTATATGCATTATAGGTATGAATACCCTCTTCCCAGAACTCCTTCAACTCATCGACAAGAGGACGTAAGAACACATCAATATCATTCCCCGGTGACTTAGGGCCAGGGATTAACAAGGACAACATGGTGTATGGATCTTTCTTGCATGACCAAGGGGGCAAGTTGTAAGGCACAAGTAGTACTGGCCATATGCTGTACGATTTGCTCATGTTATTGAATGGGTTAAACCCATCACTTGCCAAAGCAAGTCTAACATTGTGAGGATCCTGGGAAAACCTCTCATGTTTGTGATCAAAGTCTTTCCATACACTAGAATCTGCTAGATATCGCATGCATGTCGGATCATCAACTTGAGCTTCTACATGCCATCTCATGACTTGGGCTGTCTTCTTTGACATAAATAGCCTTTGCAAGCGTGGCTTCAGGGGGAAATATCGGAGAACTTTTTGTGGTATCCTTCGTTGCTTACTTGTGCATACAATCCACCTAGATGCGTTACATTTAGGGCACTCATTTAACGATGTATTTTCCTTCCAAAACAAGGCACAATCATTTGGGCACACATGTATCTTTTTGTAACTAAAGCCCAAGCCACGCTCCAAGCGGCGAGCATCGTTATATGAGTTAGGGAATAGAGCATTGGGAAATGCAGCTTGCAAGAGCTTTATCACCATGTCAAATGACTTCACGGTCCAACCACCAATGCTCTTGATGTGAAGCAACTTGTTGATGAATGATAGATTTGAGAACTTATCACATGAAGGATAAAGTGGACGTCGTGCATCAGCTACCAACTCCTCAAAATTAAGGTTTGTTGGAGTATTAGAGGTGGATGGTTGATCATGTGGGTTTACATTTCCTTCATTTCTAGCTGAATTATCCATAAATGACCCATGATGAGTGTCATCTAACATCTCGTTGACATCATCAATGTAGTCACTGTAAGCAGATGGATCATCTGCTTCTTCGTCAGAAAATGTAGCATCTAGGAAAGGATCATCTTCTCCATGGATTATCCATTCCATATAAGTTGGATCAATCTCTACAATGAACAAATGATCTTCAACTATATGAATAGAGTAGAAAGCTCTATTTCGGCATTTCCTACATGGACACCTAATGTGATCAGATCCGGGTGTGTGGGCTTGCGCCATAGCCAGGAATTGTGTAACACCTTCAGCATACTCATTGGATTACAATCTATCTTCGATATGCATCCAAGCCTTATCCATCTTATGCAGGTGACCATCTAGTAGAAGAGAGATTGTTAGGTCCAAGAAGACTTAGTGCAGTGACTAGGCAAGACTAAAATCATAAATACTAGTCTCCATACTTGGAGACAAGCTTTGACTCTCAAAGACATGAGAATAAGGGACATGAAATCCCACATATTGTTTTTTTCAGACAATCATCATTGTTTCTGATGAGCATTAAATAGGGGAAACGTGCCACTACGACGCACCTCAAGAGGTTTATTCAATTGTAGGGTAACAAGATTCCATCTTATCCCTTTTTCACATGAACTAGCTTAGAGTTTTTATTCTTTCTCACATATCTAAGTTGTTTGGGGTTTCACTACAACAAAGAACAATCAAATTACACAGAAAACTTTACGTCTTTCTAATTATTTTTCATTTTTACCTATAAACACAAAAGCCAGCAGTAAGCAGTAGTATATCTAGCTACCATTTTGTTCTTACAACCTAAATTGAGAAGAAAATGTTGATTGCCAAGTCTGACGTATGTATATGAAAAAAGCTTATGACAAAGGGCAAGCTTGGATTTGATTATCTATTGAGGAGATATGGCTTTGAAGTTAAATGGTGGTCATGGATAAAGCATTGTGTATCAACTTCAAAATTTTCTATTTTGGTGAATGGAGAATAGGCTGGTTTCTTTCTAGTTTAGTGGAAGGTAATTTTCTGTCCAGTTTTGTGGTGGGTGAATGAGACAAGCAAATAGTTTAAAGACTTGTAATTTATTATTGACTGATGATACCTTGTTTTTAAGTGAGCCTAATTCTGATAATTTACGTGCATTGAGGGCACTATTGTTGTGTTTTGAAGCTACTTCGGGGTTAAGAGTTAATTTATCGAAGTCTGAAATTGATGTTGTGCGTGCATTTTTACAAATTTATCAATTTTGGCCAACTTACTAGGGTGCATAATCTCTTCACTGCCTTTGAGGTATCTTGCATTAATAATGTAATTAATAAACATTGATTTGACTCTTTTTTTATAGTCACTTTTAATTGGCCACACTTCAATTTGTTAAGCCTATATATGTAGTAAAACTTAGTACTTCCAACATTATTTTTTTGTTTATATATTCTTTGACATGGCAAATCATGAAATGTTACAAATCTAATGGGTGTTACCTTAATTAATTCACTCATTTTTCATACATATATGGGGCCACTCTAGCTCACTACATACACCAAAATATGTGGGAAATAAACCTTTCCAAAAGGAGGCATTAATATTGGTGATTTATAAGATGTTGACATGGAAATAGATCAACTGATATAACTGCAGGTTACCAAGCCAAGCACAAAAAAAATAGGGGAAAAGTGCATGGGGAGAGATGAATAGTCGTGATGAAAGTTATCATCATCATGTTCATGTGTGTCAAAATAATTTAGACTTGAGTTCCACAATGTCCACGTGACTCTGTGGGTTGTTCTCTAGGCAATATCGATGTAACGTTTGTAAAGATCATATGTTCCTTTAGTACTACATGATACAAGTACATATATAGATCAGAGATTGAAATAGTTACACCGACCATGCTAAATGATCGATTTTCATCAGCCGACCAAGTTATTACGTGGTCCATGGATCTTATGATGTAGCCAAATATGTTTGTGAAAAATGATCATCAGAATTCTCTCCAATATCTCCTCTCAAAAAAATAGAGCCTCCCTTGATCCATTCTTGGCCCCTTTCTGTGCTGCTATTTGTGTTTGGGATTCATAGCTCCCGCTTTCTATTAAGTTTTATTTTTAATATAAAACTAGTATTAATTACTAATTAGGAAAATAATCGGTGTATGAACTTTAGTTACAACAGTATTTTTGCTGCACCAAAGTGATACAAGTTTTAATCATGGAAAGGCATATATGGGAATCAAACCCTTTTTTCCTAGAGGTTAAAAGGTAGCTAGAATTATGACATTTTTCCTTGTAATTACTACTGTATTTGGTAAAGAGTTCTTCTATACCAAAACCCTCGACGTGTCACATCAAATTTTTCTTTCTTTCTTTCTTTTTAGAAAATAAGATAAAATTGGAAGACAAAAAAAAAAAGTGGCAAAAAACAGTGATGAGTTTCACCCTAAATATCGTACTCCAACTGTTGTACTGCTGTGAAGTTGTCATTCATAACCTTTCTCAAGCCGTCCACCTAGAGAAGTCTTTTTTGAAGTTTTGACGTTAACTTTAGCTGAACTCTTTACTTTTAATATGTTTGCAATTAAGTGATAGAGTAACACAATGTTATTTAAAATGTTGATGAGCATTTTAACATGTGCTATTACATTATTGTTCTTGATGTGATAAGTGCATATGGTTTTTTATATTTGTTAAAGTAATGATACTTATAAGTGCATACGTGTGTTGAGGGCAATATTACTGTGTTTTGAAGCAGCTTCGGGGTTAAGAGTTAATTTATCGAAGTCTGAAATTAATGTTTCTGGGTTCAGTTTTACTAAATTTATTAGTTTTGGCTAACTTACTGGGTGCAGAATCTCTTCACCGTTTTTGAGATATCTTGCATTTTCCTTTGGGGGCCTCTTTTAAAGCTGTAGACATCTGGGATCGGATGGGATGATAGAAAAAAATGAAAGGAGGTTAGCTGGTTGGAAGAGGATCTGCTTGTCTATGGGGGGAGATTAACTCTTATAAAAAGTACTTTGTCTAACCTGCCCACCTATTTCCTTTCTCTTTTTCCTCCTTGTTAATGTAAAAGTTTGTTAGTTAGGATTATATGACTAAGACCTATTTGAATTAGTGGATGAATGTAATTTATCTTTATCTTTTTCAATGAATATTTAAATTCAAAGATAAATAGATCAATAGATAAAGATTTGTCTTTATTTTTATCTATGAATATTTGAATTCGAAAATAAGTGGTTGAATAGATAAAGGTTCAAAAGACTTTTGATCAAAATTGAATGTTCGAAAAGATAGGAGATATCAAGTGAGAAGATTCAAAAAGAAGATATCAAGCATAAAGAATTTTGAACTATCAAGAAGTTATCTAAAGTAGTTATTTGACGAAGCTTCAACGCTGGCTGTTAGCAGTCTATCACAGAGTTCTCTCATCAGTAGATTCCTGCAGCACCTGAAACTCATATTAGATTTGTTCCATCAGAAGAACCTACAATAATTAGAATTGATTTTCAGATTGTTTATTTAGGGGATCTTATTGGTTAGGATCTGTAGAGATTTAGATCTACATATTTTTTAGAGCACTTTCTAGTGCATTATTTTGGTGAGAAAATTCCTTAGTGAATTTTCAAATTTGTGATCTCTATTTGAGTGTGATCGTGCTTCAAACGTGGAGGATCGTGTGATTGGACTTCAACCCATAGAGTTCTAGGAGGAAAGAAAATATTTGAAAATCGCCAGAGGTTCTAACTACTACCGCGGTAGAAGACAAACGAGTCGTTTGTCTGGACAAGTAAGAGATTCAAGTTGTAAAGGTTTTGTAATTGATGAGTACTTGTAATTGATTTTCAAATAATAAGATTGACTTTCTTGGGTTTGGCTGCCCCATAGGGTTTTACCTTTAAAGAGTTCTTTAAAGGGTTTCCCATCGATACCAATCTTAGTCAGTGTTTTAAATTTCGTACTGTACCGGCCGGTACGGCCGAAAATTTTCGTACCGGCCATCCGGCCGGTACAGCTACTATATCTGTTTCGTACCAGCCAAAATATCGGCCGATATTTCGACCTGTGTGATTTTTTTTCATTTTTTCAAACTACAAACTTATTTTTTAACCCTTAATTTAGATTAGACTATTTATAATTTATATATATATGTTTTTATATGTAATTTATTTATATATAGACTATTATTTTGGAATATAATTTTTATATATATTTTTATATATAATTTATTTATATATCGACTATCCCGAAATGGTACCGGTACCGAAATATTTCATTCCAGTGCCTTGACCGGTACGGCGTCCGGTACGGTATTCAAAACATTGATCTTAGTGCTATGCGATTTATTTATTTTATGTTATTATTTAATTATTAAATTAATTGCATGCTTGGATACTAACCAATTTGTTGAGTGAATTGGTAGATATTTTCGTTACATTACAGGGGTACTTAGGTAATTTCAATTGGTATAAGAGTGTGGTTCACTCATTCGAGTGTGATCCGTTTCCCTGTTGACTATGTCGCTACATGTCCCGCCACACTTTGATGGGAAAAACTATGCATATTGGAAAGTTCGTATGAGGGCTTTTCTCAAATCGTTGGATGAATGAGTGTGGTATTCCGTTGAAAAATGATGGACTAAACCAGTAACAAGTATTGATGCTTGGACAAAAGATGAGATCAATAACTGTAATTGGAATAGCTAGGGATTGAATGCTATATTCATAGTTGTATCTTCAGAAGAATTTATGAGAATCTCCATGTGTGAGATTGCTAATGAAGCATGGGACATCTTGAAGGTTGCACACGAAGGAACAAAAATTGTGAAAAACTTAAAATTACAATTGTTTACTTCAAAATTTGAAAAAATTAAGATGCTGGAAGATGAAAGTTTTAATGATTTTTATGCTAAGCTTAACGATATTGTTAATTCCAAGTTTAATCTCGATGAGAATTTGAAAAATTCAAGGGTCGTGAGAAAGATTTTGAGGTCTCTATCAGAAAGATTTCGGCCTAAGGTTACTGCCATTGAAAGTAAGGATTTGGATGTAATAAGGGTTGAAGAGCTGGTCGGTTCCTTACAAACGTATAAATTGCTACATCCTCAAACAAGAAAAGGTAAATCCATTGCTTTAAAAACAATAAAAGATGATCAAGATGATTTTTCTGATGAAGAAAATTTTAACAATGAGAATATAGATCTCATTGCAAGGAAATTCAGAAAATTCTTATTTAACAAGAAAGATAGTGGAAAACAAAAGTGAGATAAAGAACTTTTTGCAAAGAAAAATTATTTTGAAAAATTTGAATAAAGAAAAATTTGATAATAATAATAAAGTAAAGTACTATGAATATTTTGGTTATAGCCACTGATTAAGTGAAAAAAATGTAGTAAGTGAGTACTTAAGTTAAGACTTCTTACCTGACAATCACTACAAATACTCACTTACACGTCATTTTTTTAAAAGGGCAGTCCGAAGTCAAAAGGAAAGGATAAAGGGGTAATAGGGTCATTTCACACTTAGGATTCCCACTACACCTTCGCACTACACTTAGGATATTCTCAGATGCTCTATTACTCGAAACCTAACTCTTTCTCTGCATTATGCTTACAGATTCTATACTCTAGGAACCGGATGGAATTGGAGAGGATTCGGTTAAGGGTGCAGCAAAGGATGAAAAGAAAGTGAATAAAAGGCAAAGGAAGGGGAATCAGAAGGATGTTTTTTTGGATGGGAGAAAAAGAGAAGAAAAAGTTGAGGTTTTATTTTCATTGTTGAGTTTTTAGAGAAAGGTTTTTCATTTTTTGGTTGAACTTGGGAATCCTGAGATGAAGGGGAAGTAATCTCTGAACCCTAAGTCAAGGGAAACCATCGAGCAGTGTTTATTTTAAGGTTTCTATTCCCAGAGTGTGGTGATTTGTTCCTTTCATTAAGTTTGTTATCCATTTCCAAATCAAGTCAAGGATTGGAGTTCTTTTCACTTTTTCTTGATCTTTCATTGATTGAGAGCACGTTGGATGCTTGAAAGGTGAAATCCCCATTTCTCTAAATGTGTTAACCGAAACTGGAATGATAGAAATTTATTGAGAATATCTTATTATTTCTCTTGCTATGCGTACATTTTATCCATTGTCCAAATGTTTTACCCTAGACTGGATTAACATTTGTAGAAGACAATGGGATTATGAAATCCTTTAGATTATTCACTGTGAGAGGGTGCCCAGAGACTTGGGTTTATTTTCTTTAGATAATCAAAATTCTTTTCGTTCATTTAATCTGCTTGAGTCTGTTTGATACAAGTTTTATTTTAATTTCTTTAGTAATTTGATTTAATAGAAGAGTAGGCCAATCTTATTTCACTCCTATTGAATCTTTGGGCAATTGGGAAGAGAGCAACTCTATTAAAGAACTACCCCTTGGTCAACACAGTGACTAAGAGGGTGTTGTTAGACATATACATTTTCCATTCCTTTCCTTTTCAGTCTTGAAGCATAAATTGTTTTAATCCTTGTGAAATCGACCTTGGGACTTTCACTACACATCAACATAGCACCTCTTGCACTTGGGAGGTAATAAAATTGAAGAACCAGCCACATAAGAATTGAATGTCCAAATTTTAAGAAAAGTAAAGGAAAAACATTGAATGTCACATTTAGTGATAGTTTAGATTCTGAAAGTTCAAACTCATCATCTGATGATAAAAAATCTTTTATGACTTTTTCTTCTATTGTGAATGATTTTCTTAAGACTGCACTAACAAAATCTAAAAGTGGTTGTAATTTTAGTGATTCAGATGTATCACTTGTTGATGCTGACCAATAACTAAGTTTACAGGAAGCATACAATGATGTGTGTGAAGAAGTGGTCAAATTAAAAAAACTTAACAAGAAGTTGTACAATAAATTTACTACTGTGGAGAATGAGAAAAACAATATCTCTGAGGCATTAAAAATTTCTGGTGTTGAGGTATCAATATTAAAATATCAAAAGGCTGCACTTGAAAAGAATTGGAAAAGTTTCAGGAGTGCAAGCAAAAAACAGCAACACAAAAATTAGAAGAGATGTTGAGTTTTCAAAAATTTAGTTGTGATCGCACGGGTTTGGGGTATACAACTTCCCAAGGTATGGAACTTAAAGGGTCATCATCCACTACCACTTCATCAAAAGGTATCATTTTTATTAAAGGAAGTCGAGATGAGGAAGCTCCAAAGAAAACCGTGTCTAAAACTCATGTTCCAAGATCCTCACACGATAGATCAATGACAAAGAAGTCCAACCAAGGTAAGTCTAAAGATAAGTTTATTCGTACTTATCATCATTGTGGTATTTTTGGCCATATAAGGTCATATTGCTTTAACTTGAATAAAGTGAAGAAAAATAGAGGTGAAAGAAAGCTAAAATAGAAGGAAAAGACTCTAGAAAATCAAGTTGATGAGATGAGTCAACAAATCATCTTCATAACTCTAAAGCTTGGTGAACTAGCAGAATTTTGCCTTCACAATAAAGAAAAGATCATACAAAGTGGTGTTAGTAAAAATAATAGGCCTAAATTTAAAGCAAAGTGGGTGGTCAAAGAAGATATCGTGTCACATTAATTAATAGGACTACTTGCATGTTCTTGCATTCCTTGCATTTCATTTTATTAGTCTAGCAAATGCATTTTATTTTTCTATTTTTAATTTATGTTTCTGTTTTCAGTTTTTTAAATAAGAAAAATAATAGAAAAATTTTTCTGGTTTGTTTATATTTTATTTTTGGAAGTGCATAATTGATATGTCAAAGTTTTGAGCACATGTGTTCTCACAAAATAAATTTTTGAACTAATGCATCTCTCTACTTTGTGCAGTTCACTTTATGAATACTAATCCTTTGGGTGATCTTGACAAAGTTTATTTACAAAGCACTGTGAGAAACTTATGTATATGCACCTTATAATTAAGTTTCATATTTATTATTGAGATGCTCACCATAGAGGGAGTCCATACCTTGAATTGACTAATGCTAGTTGAACCTAGTACAATAATAAAAAGATATTTCCTTGCTAAACATAAATAGTTGATCCATATAAAAAAAGTCGGTGTTATATCATTGCGGAAAAAGACAAACACAATAGACGAATCTATCCCTTAAGTCCTTATAGAAAGAATCATGGCTCAAATCATTGTGGAAAAAGATGAGCAACAAAAATCGACATGAAAGGGGTTGTGCAAACTAGTGTTTGGAGGAGATACTCATGTATCTATACCCTAGCATAAAGTTTGACTTTTGAGGTGAGTGACAATCTTTTGGGAGCATCTATAAGAAAAAAATACTTATGAATAATATTATCAAAAATATATTGAAGAGAAAAAGAAATAAAAAGTTACTGCTCTATATAAGTTTGTTCACTCACACACTCACATGAACTTTGACATTGATGATCTTATGAGGTGTGAACATCCAGAGTGATTGTTGCACATAAGAGTGTACTCTATTCAATTTGTTTTATGAATGACACTGTTTGGACTAAGATGTATCTAGACATATTACTTACCTCATTGGTATTATATATATAAAAAAAATTAAAATTATTTTTTCATGTGGTTTTATATAAAATAAATATAAGAATATTAAATATATTTAATAGTGAGGTATGAGTCAATGTTGGGCATTTGTAATTCTGAAGTTGAAGTCAAGGACTTGGTTTCTGTTTTATTGGCATAAATCCCAATGATGGGTCTCTATTTTGTTTCCAAGTCCCAGTAGGACTCTAAGGCATAAAGCATGCACACGGCTCCTAGTCACTTAAGTGACTTAAACGTTTTATCCCCACACAAGTCACGCCCAGACCTTCCACCCGATATTTCCCCTTCACACTCACGGCACATTCATCTCGAGCCTTAGCTTGTTTTCTCCCTTATCACATTCAATTTATTTGTGAGAAGGAATTAGTTCCGAGTTCCTTGATTCAAGGTTTATCCATCACAGTGAGGCTCCTATTTTATTCAAATTCTTCTCACTCTCATGTTCTAGATTTCGGTGCATATATGGAGATTGAGTTGGGGCTTGGATTGTTGATAATTGATACGTGAAGTTGGGGCTTGGATTGTTGTTGGGTTGTGTATGCATTTATACATAGGATTACATGAATATAATTTAATCATGTATAAAAGGCTCAAATTTGGTGGATTCTTGCACTCTACCTCTCGGTTTTAAACTAGTGCCCACCAAGTGTTTGTTTTTTTTTTTGTCTCAACCAAACTACTTCATTCATTTTGTTATGATTTTACTTGTATTCATGCTCATACATCAGATGCATTTAATTCATGAAAAGTTGAGACACATGGGAGTTATGAGTCTTGTCAGATTAGTAACAAACAGGAGGAGATATATTGGAAAATTGATTTACTTTGGGTATTATGAAATTTGTATTGTGAATTTTAGGGGGATTTTGAGTAAGTGTGTTGTTGAGGGGGAGTTGAATGAATTTTATTGTTCTGATTAATAAAGTTTAATATTGAGGGAGAGAACTAAAATATGGATATAATTAAACTCCAAGACTAAAACATGCTTAGATTTTAAATCTTATGAAATTTAATCTTAGTCATTGTTCTATGTCATTATTTTTTGCCTGGAATCTCTACTCGGTTTCTTGGTCTACTGTTTGTGCTGTTGACAGGTTTTATATTACATTCATCCAGTTGGTTTTGTCACCAATCCGCCAAATGGGAGATTATTGATGTAAAAGTTTGTTGGCTAGGATTATATAACTAAGACCTATTTGAATTATTAGATTAATGTAATTTGTCTTTATCTTTGTCTATGAATATTTAAATTCAAAGATAAATAGATTAATAGATAAAGATTTATCTTTATCTTTATCTATGAATATTTGAATTCGAAGATAAGTGGTTAAATAGATAAATGTTCAAAAGACTTTTGATCAAGATTGAATGTTCGAAAAGATATGAGATATCAAGTGATCTGGATAGAAGATTCAAAAAGAAGATATCAAGCAGAAAGAATTTCGAACAATCAAGAAGTTATCTAAAGCAGTTATCTTATGAAGCTTCAGCACTGGCTGTTAGTAGTCTGTCAGCAGAGTTCTCTCGTCAGTAGATTCCTGCTGCACCTGAAACTCCTATCATATTTGTTCTTTTGGCAGAATCCTACAACAATTAAAATTGATTTTCAGATTATTTATTTAGGAGATCCTATTGGTTAGGATCTGTAGAGATTCAGATATACATATTTTCTAGAGCACTTTCTAGTGCATTGTTTTGGTGAGAAAATTCCTTAGTAAATTTTCATATTTGTGATCTCTCTTTGAGTGTGATCGTACTTCGAGCATGAAGGATCGTGTGATTGGACTTCAGCCCCTAGAGTTCTAGGAGGAAAGACAATATTTGAAAATCGCCAAAGATTCTGGCTGCTATCGCGGTAAAAGACAAACATGTCATTTGTCTGGACAAGTAAGAGAGTCAAGTTGCAAAGGTTTTGTAATTGATGAATACTTGTAATTGAATTTCAAGTAATAAGATTGACTTTCCTAGGTTTGGCTGCTCCGTAAGGTTTTACCTTTAAAGATTCTTTAAAGGGTTTCCCTTCGATACCAATCTTAGTGTTATACAATTTATTTATTTTATGTTATTGTTTAATTATTAAATTAATTGCATGCTTGAATACTAACCAATTTGTTGAGTGAATTGGTAGATATTTCCGCTGCATTACAGGGGTACTTGGGTAATTTCACTCCTCCGACAAGGGTTGAAAAGAGAGTTGGGAGTTTATTTCAAAACTTCTTATGGGTTGCAAAGGTGAGGAAAAAAAGTTTCATTTTGTTAGTGGTAAGAAGGTTTGTCAACAATTGGATCGTGGTGGTTTGGGGATTAAAGAATTAAGGGTTGAATGAAATGTTATTTTTAAAATGGATGTTGATGAAAAAACAGTGGATGTTAATTAAAGCATTGCTGGTTAACTTTACGTATTCAAAGTTGGTGCTTGAAAGAGAGGATTGTGGATTAGTACTGGAAATAAACTGGTCTGATATCAAATTGCCAAGTAATAAGCTTCTCAAAGTCATCTATCTCACATGCAAGGTTTCATTCTATTGTTATAATGCTCGTATCCTTGATCCTATGTACATTTCTTAGTTTAGACTGATGGTGGGCTCTAAACAATAGCCACTCGAAAGAAATAAAAAAGTAATGCCACTGTTCTAAATCATCCGCGAAGATAACTACGTAAGTTAACTGGTCCCTAAGACACATGTACGTTTGGTTGCCAAATTCATCTCAACTCATCATTACAACTTTTTTAAATTCCAACACAAAATATAATAAACAATTCAATTTTTTCAAATCTCAAAATAATAATAATATTAAAAAATAATATTCTAATAATATTTTTTCATCTCAATTCAACTTAACTCAACTCAGTTTAACATCCAAACGCAGTCTTGGCTCATCTGGTTGGTGGTCCAAGTATAGAGATAAATCCCCATTGCAATCTAACATGTTGTATACTAAAATTGAAAACCATGCATTATGATACCAATCCGTTTTGAAATTTGGTAGGATACATGTGATCTTGTGTATAATTACTGTATTGTACCCTACGATTCTATTGTAGAAAGAGTATGAGAGTTGTGCTGTAAAGGTTGGAAGGGATGTGGGCAAATGCAGCAAAATGGTTTAGGGTCAGGTACAAGCAAAATGGTTTAAGGATCTATCTTTAGGAAAAATGTGTAGAAATAGAGCATCACAAAACTGACAATAATATGAGACTCAGGGCTCGTTTTTTTTCAGAGATGAGATGAGATGAGATGAGATTAAAGTTAAAAAGTTGAATAAAATATTGTTAGAATATATTTTTTAATATTATTTTTGTTTTGGGATTTGAAAAAATTGAATTGTTTATTTTATTTTGTATGGGGATTTGGGAAAGTTGTAATGATGAAGTGAGATGAAATGAGATGAGATGAGATGTTTCCTGAAAACAAACGAGGCCTCAGTCCTTCCCTAGTATGTAACCTTTCAATCAGAAACAAAGGCAGGATTTCAGTCTTCGAAATTTATGGAAATATGTTTTACACAACCATATATCATCCTCTTCATAGACAGATTTTACACAACTATATGATGGCAAATTACACAACATGTTACATAATCATATGCACAGATTCACATTACACAGATTCACAAATTACACATATTCACAAATTACACAATCATATCATCACAAATTACACAGAGAGAAGAGGAATGGAGAAGAGAGAGGCTCACCGTGTCGACCTAGTGCTTCTATTGGATTGCAACAGGCAGAGGTGGTTGGGAGGAGCGGTAAACTGGGTAAGGTCTCGCGGCGGGGGGAGAGGCTCATAGTCGCAGGGAGAGAAAGGCTGTGAGGTCGCGGCTCGCAATGGCTAGGAGAGAGAGAGAGAGAGACGAGAGCGACGCGGGGTGGGGGGGATGGGGATGGGGGAAGAAATGGAAAATGGGGAAAACGCGGGTATTAATTTTACTATATTTTGCGGCGACTTTTAATCGCTGCAAAATAAGATAATATCGCCACAAAAACCAAATAACCCATAATAGGATAATTAATTCAGGTAAGTTTATTTGCGGCGAAAACATCTCGGCGCAAAAAGTCTATAACTTCGTCGTAACATGATAATAACCCACGAACGGATAAAATATCCGACCAAACTATTTGCGGCAATAAAAATTCGCCACAATAGATCATTTTTCGCCGTAAAAACATATTTTCCCTACAAAGTTTTACTTGCCGACGTCATTTTGTGGGAAAATGCTTGTTTTATTTTTTACGAACGATTTTCGTGTGATTCAGTAATTATTTGCCACGACCATGTATCTTGGAAAAAAATTTCATGGCAAAAGGCGATAAAGTGATAGATCGATATACTAAAAATAAATATCTTCCTCTTTTTAACAGTATACTTAATACTTAACGTGTTGAAAAGGAAAAATGATCGGAGAATATAGAGATAAATATGCGTGGAAAAGAAAAAACTAAAAGAGAGCAAGAAAAAACATGAAGGGACCTCAAAGTAAAAAAAGGAAATGATGGAATTTCTTTTAGCATATATATAATTAGTAGAAACCTAAATATATGTATTTTTAAAATCTTCTAAAAATATGGTTATTATACTTTTTTGTGTTATTAAAGGACTTAACATTTTTTTGGGGGGCCAAGCATATGTTTTTATATGTTCTGAAAATTAGAGACCAAAGGAAAATGTATTTTGGGTTTTAGAAAATCATTTCACTTCCAATCTAAACATCTTTTATCCCTCAAAGACATTTTTCATATTCTCTAATTTGTTTTTTCAGATAATCACTTCCCAATATTATTTCTGCTAAAAAAAAAAAAAAAAATCAAAACATGACTTATTTAACAAAAAAAATTGATTTTTTTTTTTTTTTGTCTTGACACCGTTCAATACTACATGATAGTCACGTGAATGCGCGCACACACCCACACACACAAATATTTTTGAAATTCAACACCCAAAGTATATAATTAATAACATTTCAAAAATTTTTCATCCATACAAATTTTCATTGATCTACCTATTCATTTACAAAGTTTGATGCAAAACAGTGTAAAAAATAGTTTAAAATCCCTCAAAATCATAGGTGATAGTTTTTTTACCAAGCATTCCTACTTTCTTTTTAATAATATTAAAAAAAAAAAAAAAAACATAGTGTCCTGGCAAGTAGAGCTATAATTGAACCGAGCCGAGCCAGTCTTTGGCTTGCCAAGCTTGGCTCGACCCAAAAAACTTAAACTTGAGATCGAACCCAAGCTTAAGATTTTTATTTAACCTTTGTTCGAGCTCGAGTTGTTTTTTTAATAAGATTTAATAATTAATAAATTAGATAAATAAATAAAACTAGTATTGAATTTGTACACTAACAAGTAGAAGAACATCCATTGTATTATTATAAGATTTTAAAAATTTATAAATAATTAATACGTAGCTAGTTGATATTTATCCATAATAACAATATATTATATGCCTACATAAATAATTAGTACATACACATAATATGATAGCATATATCTATTTCATATATGGTTTCCACATACTAGTATATGAAATTATTAAATTTTATCGACTAATTAGTGTACAAATGATAAAATATAGCTATAAAACATATTCAATATATTGGCATAAGTAATTATGTTATATATTATATATTTAATTATAAAAGTGGTATTCTTATATTATTAGCTAATACATACATAAATATATGTATATATACATACATAAGTGTATTTATATATTTACCAATATATGAATAAGTTTTAATCGAATCGAACTAATGAATCAACTCGAGCATAAGCGAGCGGACCTTAACGAGCCTTAGTCAAGTCAAGTTTAGTCAGGTATGTCATTTACTGATCGAACATGTATCTACTTTTACAGTCGAACTTTTTTTTCACAAGTCAAGTTCAATTCGAATTTAACCGAATGACTACCGAGCGAGCTATCCAATATACTGTAGATTTACAGCCCTACCGGCAAGTATGATCACAAGGCCAGCAGCTTGACAGAACTTGGACCGAATTCCTGATCCGGATACCCAACATGTACTCCAAGTTAAGATATCGATCAAAACAACCACTCGAGACACCATTAATGCGCATGCATGGGAAGGGAATTAATTAGCATGATTAATTGGTTATCCAATGATTTCCAAACGTTACACGAAAAAGAAAGTAAAATTTTTAAGAAACTCCGCCCAACTACGTACGTACGAACAGCTACCTCCAATATCCCACGTACAGTATACCCTCTTCTTTCTCATGTGTCGGTCACTCTTATATATATGTCTGTCCAATAAACCAACGTTCATCAACATGCGCACGTGTCATCACTAGTACTGTTGTTCCTGGTGGTACTGGCAGCTGATAAATATAGAATTAAGCATGTATTTGAAGTTTCAGTCTTTCAGATCATCATTCTCTTTGACGTGCCTTTATTAAAAAAAAAATATCATGTGATGTAATTTATTAAAAATAATATTCATAGCTCAAGATATGAATATCTAGTATATATTAATTATTCTCATGTAATTATAAACTAATTAAGGGCCGGCTGGCGTCTTCCAGTTAATTGGGGATGATCATTAATTAACCCACTCATGGAAAAAAAAAAACACAAGTGTTCAAATAAAAAAATAAAATAAAGAAGTCTTTTAAATTTTATTTTAGAGAAATATATGGTTTCCATTTTTTTAAAGAAAACCCTAACTTATGGAAATAATGGGAATTGAAAAGATTATTGCATGTACAATAACCACCTCTCTCTCTCTATATATATAGTTAATATATATATATAAATATATATATATATATATCATATCATATATATATATATATATATAACAAAAGATAAAAATTAACATAATTATAGAAAATACAGCATGTATGCCCTATAAATCAGCGAAAAAAGCCTAGCCAGCTAGCTGGCCTAGATATATAGAGCTAGAATATTGATTTCATACACTGGTACATCTCCTTTTAGGAGCAGCAGGCCGCCGGGACGCAACCCTAGGAAATTGGAAGCTTGTTCGGAAGAAGGATTCCAACTCTTCACGACTTGTGGTTTCAAAGAAGTGGATTTCATTCCATTTCCTCTTTTGCACAGAAGCTCGTGGCTGTTTCCTTGGTGTTGGTGGGCAGCTCTGTATGGATGGAATTTGATGATCTTGAGAATTTGGTGTTCGACATGAGCTTTCTTCATGATCATCTAATTCATCACGATCTTCTTGTTGTGAAGCTTGATCAAGTTGTTTAAGTACTACTTTTGGTATGCTTTGTTCGGAGATTTGGTTCTTGGACATGATGATGATGATGATGGAAGATCAGTCAGATCGTATGAGCAAATTAAAGGATCAGGTTGAAGAAGATCGAAGTTAGAGATCATCAAAGGCACTCATGAATTAAAGAAACAAGCTTTAAGAAACGGATGATGGCAAACATGGTTGAGAGAGAGATGAGAGAGAGAGAGAGAGAGAGAGAGATGACAATTTGCATAGATGCTGATCTTTAAGATTTCTTACAATATACTGTCGTTTGCACCTTCTTCCCTAGCTTGTATTTATCGATCTTATACAATATTCTTTTCCAACACTTGCTTCTACTTCAATTTCTATCTTCATTTCCTACATTTGGAAGATACAACCACGACAAATTACGTACAGTACTCATCGACCTAACATTATGGGATCTAATGTTTAAAGAATTTTGCGATATTTATATATGTACAAATAATTAGTACTCTTTTATATATATATATATATATATATATATATATATATATATATATGATCGAAGTGGATGAGTGCAAAAAAACTGTAGTTGTCGACAGGTTCTTTAAATTTGTCAGTTTGGATTCCAAATTCATCTCAATTCGTCTTATCTAATCATTATAACTTTTTTAAATTTCAATACAAAATATAATAAATAATTCAAATCTCAAAATAATAATAATATTAAAAAATAATATTTAAATAATATTTTATTCAACTTTTAACTTTCATCTCAACTCAGTTCAATATCTAAACGCAACTTAGGCTATATATATGATATGTATCCACATAGCATTTTAGGTATATATAAATGCAAGAGAAATGTTACAGTTATAAAAAAATTACATAAAAATAATCTTACAAATTGATGAGTGACGTAATTTTATATGATTCGTTAAATCTATTTTATAATAAAAATAATTTTATAATCTTAAAAATTATATCAAATATTATTTTTATATTATCTCTTTATAGTTAGAATATTTACGTAAATGCAATGCTCTCATTCTTCATCACCCGTCGTATCGGACTCTCTGTTTCTTATTTGTCTGTATGAATGAAACGGACTTAATTGGCCGCCGCGCATTGGATACCGTTTTGAACACTGCAAAAATAAAACAAAACTGATAGCAAACTGGCCGACGTCGTACGGAGTGAGGATTCCCTAGAAGCTAGCCTAGAAGGCTAGAACGTCCATATCCCATCCATATTGCAACAGTAGTACTTATCTCGTATCCGATATATTGTACTCATGATTTATGTCTTCTAATTTTCTTGCCTTCGTAATTAAGAAACTAAACACATTTTACCGGCACGGATCATATATAGGATCACATATATATATATATATATATAATATATATATATGTGGGCTTGCTTCAATCTATGCACTTAATGAGAAGTTCTTAGTCGGAATAAAGATTTTACAAAAATGAATTTACATAACGATTTTATAATATGATGTTATGCGTTCAATTTACTCTATTAAGAAATTTTGTGTATATTTACAAGAAAAATGCTTGGACTACCGAAAAAGGTGACTTCCCAAAGTGATGGATTTTATTTTTTTATATTTATATTTTTTTTTACAGCTTAATGATTAAGAAAATATTTTTTAATAAATTTGTAATTTTTTGTTTTCAATAGAAGTGTATTTTACACTACCCGTACAATGCATGGGTGATTATCCTATTTACAAACCCATGAACATGAGTTCGTAATTACTATTCATATAAACAATATTTTAGGATCTTTATGGACTTCCGTGAAGTAATTAAAATATATCAATTATGAAACATATACAAATTGAGAAATTCTTCGACCACAAACAGTAATTTAGGATCTTTATAGACTTCCGTGAAGTACTGTGTTATATATAGTCATGGAGTACGCAAGTACTGACGTGTAATCGTTTTGAAAAAAAGTAAGATCTAATATTAAAAAGTTGATTTTTTTTCATGTTGATCCCGTATTTATTCACTTTTTTAAAAATGATTATACGACGCTTGCACACTCACAAATGTAATTATCATTTCTCTATTCTAATATAAGTTATCTGTTTATGCTCCCAGACTCTCTCAATGAAGTCAAATATTAAATGAAGTTTTTTAACTCCTAAATACTTGCCAGTATAAATTAGAGGTCCATGCCAAAACCATCTACATTAATACATCAATTAATACTCTAATATTTATCTTTGGAATTAGAAAAAATCAACTCATCATCTATTTTCTCATCATCCTCTCAACATTCACTCATCATCCTATGATGTGACATTAAATGATAGGTTCACAAGTGAAATATAATAAAAAATTTCCAATCATCTAATGTTACATCATGTGATGATGATAAGAGGATAATGAGAAAATGAATGATAAACCTAAAGGGAAAATTCAATAATCTAATTAATACTTTAACGATTTTGGGATATTAGATGATTATTTAAGATAGCATATATATATATATGTTATAAATATATATATATATATATATATATACACATATATATATATATATATATACACACACACACACATATACATACGCGAGAGTCAACACTAACTCTTCCATTAGGCGACAGGCCCCTAGTGGAGGAATGCCCAAAGAAAAAAATATATATACTAAGGTAGAATTAAAAATAAAATACCTAGTTAAAAAATTAATTAACTCAATAAGAGAACACAGAAAAATATTAAATAGATATTATGTTAGTACTCTCATAATATGTGTGAATAATACTGAAATAGTTTGAGTTGAGATGTTTTATTGAGTTTTGAGAAATGAGATAGAAAATGTTGAATTTGAGAATATTTGAAAATACTTGAGAACAATTATGTTTCCAAACGGCCCCTAAGAGTCTAAAACACGTTTTGTAAAACTAGATTTGATAAAATCCTCTCTAAATTGAAATTTTTTTAACAAAGATTAAGTTGGTTATTAGTTGAAAATGTAATATCAAATCTTAATCAATAATTTTACTTTACAAAATATTATAATTATTTTTAAATAAAAATTAAATGTAAAAATTAAAATTAAAATTTATTTATTTAATTTTACTTTTTAATATAATAAAAAAAAGCCTCAATCAAGACAGCTAGCTAGAGAAAAACATTGAGAGAGAAAAAGAGAGAGAGAGAGAGAGAGAGAGAGGGCCCAACAACACAATACTACGAGCATGCATGTTGTCTTAATTAATAGGAATACGGCTTGTCGGAACATGCAAACCTGGATACAACATCACAACAAGGTTACCGCCACCTTCGGAAACTGTCACCGTAACCACCATCCTCACCACGAGCTCTGTTTTCGCTCCCATGCATGCATATATAACAATGAAGACAAAAATGCATCGTAATAATATTTAATGCTCATAATCCAAGAAGATCCATATATAGCATGCATGCATCTAATTCCCCATGCATATATATATATATATATATATATATGATTTCTGTGATGCCCCCATGCATGCTTGCTAGCTAGGAGAGCTGACAATTAAGAAGATGCTCTTGCCAATTGGCATTACATAAATGGTAGGACATTCCCCATTTAAAGTTTTTTGTTTTTTCGTAAGACATATACCCATTTAAAGTTTGGTGAGGAAGTCAGCAACTCTCATGTATTGGCTTGGTTGAATGGTATCTCCTTAGCCCCCTTGCAAATTTCACATATTCATAAGCTCTTCTCCATAAGACAACAGAACCTAAAATGGCCAGAGAGTTCAGACCCATAAGTTTGTACAATGTAACTTATAAGATAATGGCCAAAGTGATGGCCAATAGATTAAAGGGTGTATTAAATGATATTATTCCCCCTAATCAAAGTGCCTTCATATCTGGGAGGTTAATCATTGACAACATGCATTATGGTAACATATGAGGTTTTACACACTATGAAAGTGAGGAAAAAATTGAAAGTGGAGAGTATGGCTATTAAGCTTGATATGTCAAAAGCTTATGATAGGATTGAATGACCTTATTTGCAAGCAGTTATGAAAAAAATGAGTTTTTGTAATAAGTGGATAGTGCTAACCATGAAGTGTGTGTCAATTGGTACCTATTCAGTTCTTGTTAATGAGAAACCAGGTGGGAAAATAAAGCCCTTAAGAGGTTTGAGCCAAGGAGACCCTTTGTCTCCCTATTTGTTCATCCTATGTGCTAAGGGGCTTAGTTCTTTATTTAACAACTCAGATCTAAGGGGAGAGGTAAGGGGAGTGACTGTTTCAAGAGGTGTGACTCGGGTAAACCATTTACCTTTTGTTGATGATTGCATACTATTTGGCAAAGCTAAGGTAGAGGAATGGGTTAAAATCCAAGGATTGCTTTGGCAATATGAAAAAGCATCTGGTCAGTTTTTAAACAAGGAGAAAACAACTTTTTTTTTTAAGCTCCAACTCAAGAAAGGAAGACAAGAGAAGGATAATGGAGGGAAGTGGAGCAGTGATGAAACGAAATTATGAGAAATATCTAAGGCTGCCTGCAGTTGTAGGAAATTCAACGTACAATGCTTTTAGAGGCATAAAGGAGAGAGTGTGGAAAAAGGCTAACAATTGGAAAAACTATTTTCTATCTATTGCAGGGAAAGAGGTTTTAATCAAAGTTGTCCTTCAAGCTATGCCCACCTACACAATGAGTGTGTTTCAACTTCCAAAGCAATTGTGTAAGGAGCTTAATGTTATGCTTGGTAGGTTTTGGTGGGGTAATAATAAAAAAGGGAGTGGCGTACACTAGTGCTGTTGGGAGAGGATGGGGAAACAAAAAAGGAAAGGGGGTCTGGGCTATAGGGATAAAGAGAGCTTCAACATGGCTCTTTTGGCTAAACAAGGGTGGAGGCTGCTTCAGACTGAGATGGGTATAGCTGCAAAGATCCTGAAAGAAAAGCATTTCAATGACAAGTCACATCTAGAAGCAAGTTTGGGTCACAGACCCTCATATTTGTGGAGAAGTGTGTGGAATACAATGAGTCTTTTAAGGGAGGGATTGAGATGGAAGGTTGGGAATGGAGAAAAAATTAAAATTTAGGGTCAAAGATGGCTTGCAAAACCCTCATCCTTTTCAGTGCAGTCTCCAATTTCTGTTTTAGATAATGAAGCAAGAGTGTGTGAGTTGATGTAATGTAGAGGGGAGTGGAAAGTACCACTGATTTGAAGAATTTTTAGTAAAGAGGAGGCTGATAAGATTTGCAATATACCATTAAGCAACATAGAGGTGGATGATAAAATGATTTTGGGACCATAAAAAAAAAAATTTGTTTTCTGTCAGAAGTACATACCATTTGGAGATTGAAAGGAAGTAAGCCATAAAGGTGAAAATTCAAGGCATCAGGAAAGGGATAAAGGCTGAGAAAGCATATGAAAATTGAATGTTCCAAGAAAAGTTAAGTTTTTTCTTTGGAAAGCTATCAATGAGTTCCTGGCTACCAGGAAAAATCTTATTTTGAAGAAAATAACAGACACTCCCTATTGCCCCATTCGTAAAAGAGATGAGGAGACAATTATGCATATGGTTTGGCAATGCCCTGCAGCTTGTGATGTGTGGTCAGAGTCATTGAGTATAATGTTAAAGATGAAGAGTGAAGAGTCTAATCTACTGGCCCTATAGGAAAAACTCATAGAAAAGCTGAATGAAGCAAAACTAGAGGAGGTAGCTATTGTGATGAGAGGCCTATGGCTGAGAAGAAATGAGAGCATTTTCGAAGACAAGTTCAAATCTCCAAGCCAAGTAATCAAAATGGCTAAACATGATCTGATAGAATATCAAGAGGCATAACAGATTGATAAGGCAAGTTTGAGAAGGAATTAAGGGAGCTATAGCAGAACTATGAGGTGGGAAAAACCAAGACCAGGCTTTGTAAAAGCCAACTAGGATGTGCAATAGATAAGAAGGAAATGAAGGTGGGCATAGGGGTAATAATTCGAGATGAAGATGGGGAAATGTTAGTTGCTATGGAGGGACAAAAGTATGATGTTGATCAACCTGCTGTTGCTGAAGCTCATGCTTTGTGGAAGGCATTGGACGTATGCAGAGAACTAAGGTTCAAAAAGGTATTGTTTGAGGGTGATGCTCAAGTGGTTGTCAAAGTTGTTAACAATGCAAGTGAAGATTTATCATTCTATGGAAGTTTAATTGAAGGCATGAAACAGTTACTAAAGCATATGACATATTGGATAGTACAGTATACTCAGAAAAAACAATGAGGTAGCACATACATTAGCCAAGGAAAGTTTATCTTTACAGTCTGAATTGGTTTGGATAGAAGATATACCTAATGTATTCAAAGAATTGTAGAGAGGGAGAGTTATTGTAATGACTAATACAAAGTGATGGATGAAGATAGTTTTATTTCAAAAAGAAAAAAGAGGGCATGCTTTTTACTTCGCCTTATTTTCGCCGTAAAAAGGCGAAAACTGTTGTAAAATGACTTAAGCCACGATTTTTCCATCGCAGCCTAAACGTTGCAAAATACGCTTGACATATGTTCTGTTTGTTACCAAAATGGAACCGCTGAATAAAGGATACTATTTTCATCAATTTACATGCCGAGAAAGTCAAGGGTGAAATCCGTGGGTAATCTTTGTGATCTTCTATTTGTCAAAACAAAGTATCTTCATCTCGCCGATTTGAGGTCCACCAGTCATGCAAGTTTGAGGCAATGTAATTGACTGCCGGAGAAAATGAAGTCTGCAACGCAAAAGGTCATTTACGGGTTTCCCCAAATCGCAAATTCACCATTCCCAGGTAGGAATTATTAGGGTTTTTCGTGGCAATGGGGATGAATTTACATAAAATTTGGATTTTCCCCCATGACGATTGTTGTTGCATGCGTACATAAAATTTGGGTCTTGTAAATTTATCTGGGCTAGCCGATAATTTAAGCATGCAATTTTAGGTCTAAAGGTCCAATATTTGAGAGTACGCATATGGCACCCTCGACCCCCACGTGTTATTTTTGTGGAGTTCGTGACACCAGAATGTTGACCACACGGATTACACACCCCAACGACCAGTGCTCAAAGTGTGTACAATATGCAATAAGTGTACACAATAAAATTCGCAGCGGAGAAATAAAAAAGCCTTTCTTTATTAAGTACCAGAATTGTTCAAAAACAGTAAAATAACTTTACAAGAATTATACAGTCATCTGACAGATAAATTAAAGACAGGAAATAACATAAGGGAAACGAATCCCATAACGTTGAACAATATCTCAGCAACTTAGACGTTCGGCAGAGCTGATCCCTCGGGTTCATACACGAGCCCTGCGTCAGACTCTACGGCACCATAAGGCGGAACCGTATGGTAAAACACCACAATGAGATTATGACATTTCAGTAAGTAATTAATCAAAATAACATCCAAGAGATTTAAAACATTAATATAATCACACGTCCCCATGCTGACAAATTTGCAGAAAAACAAACCACATTCTTTTTCCAAAAAATACACTTTTAATACTCACTCCAAAAAAATCCCAATTTTGGCCCCAATCATAATTATTACAAAATTACGCATGCATCACAGTCTCCCCTATGGACCGTCCGTGTAACATCCCGTATTTTAGTGTATTTTTACTGAATGATTATTTTTATTTGTTCAAAAACTTATTCTCTTATTTTAAGTTTACCGGATTTTTAGTTTGTGAAAAATTAAATTTGATATATTCCTTAATATTAATTACTGTTATGCATTTGAATCTCTTTATTTTAAATTAATTGATTGTTGGATTTAAATATTTTATTTTCATTTTATCATTACGTTTAAATTATTTTAATTGAGATGCTGTTTTAAAATCATTTTCGTTGGATCATTTTTTGTGACCCAAGATGTAAGGATTAAACCTCATTTTTTTCCCTTCATTTTTCTTTTTCCTTTTTTCTTTTTCTCTCCTCTTTCTTTTTTTCTTCTTTTTCTTTTCCCTCAGCCTTCTCCCGCGTGCGACCAGCCTCCCTCTCTTCTCTGTCCGTTTCTCCTCTTCTCCCAGCCCACCGCCGCCGCACAGCCGTGGCCCTCACCGCCCAGCCCATTCGCTCCCCCACCGGCCGGCGACCACCTCCCTCCAATCCCAGCCCCTATCGCGCAGCCGTTAGCCTCCACGAGCCCCTCTAAGCCGCGGCGCATCTTGAGCTCCAGCGCCGCCGTCGTGCCACCACCGGCCACCATCTCTTTACCACTTCATCCTCGACCTCTTAGCAACCCAATGCACCTATCCTTGGCTCCGATCTACCACCGGTGAAACTCATCTATCTCCATCTCCGTTTCGGACTTTTTGGCCTTAAAACTACCATTTGTGCCGCCACCCACGACAAACCACCACCACCATTGGCTTCACCGACCTCTCTACGCCCTACCCTATCAATTTCGGGTCTTAGTTTGTCCCCATTCAAAAGTGGGTATTTGAAACCCACGGCCACAGTGTATTTTACACTGTTTCATTTCTGAGCCACCACCGTGATCCTTCGAAAATTATTATATAGCACTGTAAGTATTTCTCCAAAGAACTATCGTGATTTAAATATATTTTTGCACTAAGTCATATTATTGTGATCTGGTTGGACATGCCGGACTGAATCCGAGGAGTTTGGGGGTCGGATTGATTATGGATGGAGTTGTGTATTTGGTTGGTATTGTAAAATGTTGGTTGTTGGTATGGTGTTGTTCATGTACATGGCATATTGCACGCATGATCATGTTTGTAAAGGAAACTGAATTTTCGTGTACATGCATTCATGTTCATGTGTTTCATGAAAACTAGTTTTCATGTATTAAAGGATTTTGGGTGCGTGTGTATCACGACCCCAAGCCTAGATGGGGTATTATCTCAGTGGAGCTCCTCTGGTCACTCGGGAGCGGAATATACTGAGTGACGTCCCCTAGGTTGTCGCTGGGTGACAACGGGATCGGACGAGATGGTCTCGTGCCGACTCCGTAGCCCCTCAGTTGGTGGGGGCTAGAGGATGCTTGGCCGCGAACGCGCTGGGCGCGGAATTGAGCATAGCTCGTTGCGTAGTGGGTGCTTGGCCACGAACGCGCTGGGAGCGAAACTGAGCATCACTACGAAGCCAAGACGTACGGATGATCCCTAGGGGAGATCATGGTACATTGGTTAATGGAATAATGGGCTGTTTCTGGAAAAATAGCGTGTGTTGATTAAAAGGATTTTATGTGATTCATTTTCTGAGAAAATGATATTTTATTGACTTGGGTCATTTTCTGAGAAAATGACGGAGTATTATTTTTGGGCTAAAATGGGATTTTGGCATGTGTTGAAAATATCTATTTTCGGAAAAAATAGTATTTTTGGATCTAATGCATAATTCATCATATGCATGCATATTGGTCGCATTAATATATTTTTATCACGTAGTTGTTTGGTCTATACTTACCTGCGGTACCATTTTGTGGTAACGCAGATTTCGATGCAGATGAGAATGAGGGTGAGCCTGAGGATTTGGCTCCGCCCGAGGAGTGATCTGGGATCACTCGTTTTGGTTTGAGATTTGTAAAATATTTATTTTGGATGATTGTATAATTTTTAAACATTTTTACTGATTGTTTAAATTGTATTAACAATTTTGGTACTTAGTTGTATTAATTATCCGCTGCATTGTTTTTGTACACTGTTGCATGTACACATACTTGACACTAACGTTGAGATGTGTGACCCTGTTGTCATCATCCCGGCATCTCGATTCTTGTGTCTCTTTACATGGGGGTCGTGGGCGCCACAGTCCACACACCCTAGCTCTCATCGTCACATCACGGGTGACGTTCGTGCATGAGACTTCGTAATGAGCAATGCCCAGTTCCACACCCAGCGCGTACATGGCCAAGTATCCTCTAACCTCGCCAGCCAAAAGGTCACGGAATCGGTACGAGAGAGTTACCGTCTCGTCCGTTCTCGTTGTCGGCCTGCGACAACTCAGGGGACGTCACGTCAGTCTGTTACGCTCCCGAGTGACCAAAGGAGCTCCACCGAGATAATGCCCCATCTCGGCTTGGGGTCGTGATACACACGCACCCACATATTCAATCTCAATTTTCAAAATAGACAACGTGACCTCAAAGCACATTTTATTTAAGAGAACAAATGTGCATGATAACAATTTACTAGATGAAATATTAAATAACTCATTTACATAAAATAATCCTCCATTTACAATTATACAGTTTCACAACTACACGCGTAATACCAACCTCCAATTCGGCTCAAGGCCCAACACCAAAACCAACTATAATCACACCCAACACTTTAACTGCCCAAGGCCCAATTTCCAACAAACCAACAGTTTACAATTAAATAACAGTTATAAAGCCAATTAAAATCACTTGAGTCGCGATGAAAAATTACATACACACGAAGTTGGAAATTTCTGAAAGATCAAGCGAAAGGGGCGTTTGCTCAAGGTGGGGCACAACGACGGTAACAGTGATTTCAAGAATAAACAGTGGCTTTTCTAGTGGGTTTTCTCTCAAAAGAATTTGATCTAAGAAAAAGGATGAGAAACTCAACTCACGACAAGTTCCAACAATTCACCAAAACAAACCGATTTGAAATTCCACAATTTTTAGAACAAAACAAAGCATGGCACAACACTTCAAGCTCTTGGATTAACCACCAAAATTTATAGAACAAAACTTTAAACATACAGAGAAGAAAAGCAAAAATGGCAATACAAGCCATGGAGGTGAAAGAGGCTAAGGCGCAGACGTGTGGCACGGCAGCTGGACAACAACTCTACGGAGTGCACTGCCGCACGACACGGAGAAGAAAAATGAAGAAGGAGGTGGACAATGGTGGCCACGTGGAGCGGTAGCTGGACAGCGAGTCCTCGGAGCCACAACCGAGCAACACAGAGCTGCCATAGGAAGGTGGTGGTGGCTCACAACAGCTGCTGAAACAAGAAGGGAGAAGAAGAAAATAGAAGAAAGGAGAAGAAGAGAAGAAGGAAGGAGATGAAGCAGTGCGGCGCATGAAGAATGCGATGGAACCCTAAGGGGTTCTATCCAAAACGGCGTCGTTTAGCTAAATGAGGGGCTGGGTTAAAACGCACGGGCTGGGCTTGCATGGTCCACGGGTTGGGCTACGGGCTGGGCTTCGGGCTTTTTACTTCACTCGAGCTGGGTCAAACACAACACACACACCCACGGCCCACAACCAGAATCACAGAACACAAGCCCAAATAAAATAAAATAAAGCACTACAAATAAAATAACACTTATAAATAAACAGTAAGGAATTAAAACCCAAAATAAAAACACACCAAAATAAATTACAAAGTCAAAAATAAATAAAATAACACACTTAATAAAAAAATATACAATGAATTATAAACACAAGAATTTATGGATCTCATAGCGCACTCTCAAATGGACCTAAAATTTCCTTCATTCATATGTGGAAATTAGGTCTCCCAGCTGAGATTGTGCATGCATATTGGTGTTTGATCATGATTTGCACTGGATGGATTACAAATCAATTAATTGGCACCATAAACATTCAAGGTTTGACACTTTCATGAGGAACTAATTTCACTGTTTTTTCAGACCTTTGAAAATCCAATGGGTTTGCACATGATGGGATTTTCACACACACACATGCACACACAGAGACATACACATATATCCTGATCAATTTGGCTATCATCTGGTTTTGTATGTGATATGAACCTGCAGGAATTAAATATTTTGAACCCACAGTCAATTTGAAAACTCACCCAAGAAAGCCAAAATCAAGTCAATAGATGGAGAATCTAGACCTGATAAGAACTCGTTTCAAGAACCAAGATTATATTAAAATCTAGACCCGTTAAAAAACCCGTCTCAAGAACTCAGATTACAAGGAGGAACGCCACAAAAGTTGTGATTTATCTTTGATAAGTTCAAAAGTTCAATCAAGAACAATAGGAGATAAACTTAACTCACAATGAATAAATTCATCAAATTTCATAAACTTCTCAAAATGAAGCAACAAATAGTATTTAAACTAAAACCTTATTAAAACCCTAGCCGAAATAAAGCCCCAACTTCCAAAAATACCCCTGAGTGAATAATGCCGCAGCTACAGTAAGGCGCTACAGTAACTCGACTACAGTGCTTTTGAAACCCTAGTTTGCTACAATAACTTCTAGAAACCTTAGTCCAATGAAATAATAACTTTCCCAACATGCCCTTGAATAGACCCCCCTTTAAGTCCTTCTCATAATTAAACTCAATAATTCTAAACTAATAAAATAAGTCATTTAAATGAATTAAACAAGTTGAAACCTTCAAGAGCCCAAAGCTTTTAAGTCTTGTCTTTGCCCTCTTCCAAAGCTTATCAAATGAATCAAAACTAGATCTTCATCCTTCAAGCCCATCTTGAATGTTGGGCTCTTGCTAAACTCCTCTCAAGCGGATTGCATCAATTCTTGTATTGCCTCCTTGATCTTCTTGGCTCTTGACCTTGTAATTGGCTCATCTGAAAGTTGCAAATGATCTTTAAGACTAGACTCACATTGGTTCCCATCATTCCTCCTCTCCTCAAAAGGATTCGACCTCGAATCTCCACCTGGATCAAAGGAAAAATGGTTAGTAACATTGAAAATAGCATAAACATGATACTTACCTGGAGGATCCATTAGATATGCATTATCATTAATTTGTTCAAGAATTTAAAAAAGTTCATCCAAGCTACTCCTGCTAACAACAAGTAAAGGTGTTAAATCTAAAGGAGTAAATGGATCAAGTCTATAAACAATTTCAAAAGGTGAATATTGAATAGTAGCATGAACACACCAATTATGTGTAAACTCAATGAATGACAAACAATACTCTCACAAACGTTCATGAAACATATCTAAAGTCTTCCTTACACCAAAATGATCACTCCAATTATATGCAAACTCAATGAGACACAAATAATACTTCTGCAAACGTTCATGCAACAAGTCAATGTATGACAAATGATACTCCCACAAACGTTCATGCAACAAGTCAATGTATGGCAAATGATACTCCCACAAACGTTCATAAAACACACCTAAAGCTTTCCTTACACGAAAATGACCACTCCAATTATATGCAAATTCAATGAATGGCAAGCAATACTCCCACAAACGTTCATGCAACACGTTAATCAATGACAAATGATACTTCCACAAATGTTCATGCAACACGTCAATGAATGGCAAATGATACTCCCACAAACGTTCATGCAACACCTCAATGAATGACAAATGATACTTCCACAAACATTTATGCAACACGTCTTGAATGACAAATGATATTCCCACAAATGTTCATGTAACACAACAAAAGTCTTCCTTACACAGAGGTTACCCAACAAACCACCATGTCTATCACACACAAGCAACTTACGCATAAAACTAGTAGGCATACAAAATCTATTCTCTCTAAACAAGTACCAATCTTGTTTATAGAACTTACCAGACTATGCTTTCTCACATGTTCCATACACACTAGCAAAGTCATCATCATTAGCATATAATTCTTTATCATATTCAAGTCTCAACAATTTTGCATCTAAAATGAAGACAAGGACATACCTCCTTGCAAAAACATCAACCACAAAATTTTTCATACCTTGTGTGTATTTGAATACATGAGGAAAAATATCAATACAGTCCTCCCACTTAGCATATATTCTAGTCAGCAACTTACCTTGTCCCTTCATGTGTGTCAATGACTCATGTTCTTGAAAGAAAGGTCAGTTAGGAATTGTCGCACACGGCACAAAATCAATGTAGTGCTCTATCTCCCTAATAGGTGGCAATTCACTAAACACACCGCTAGAAAACACGACCTCATATCCCTGCAACAAAGAGACAACAATACTAGGTAATGATACGTCAAATTTGTTAGTACTGAGACTCGGCTTAGCATAAAAACTCACTTTTCTCTTTGTTTTTCTCTCACTTTTTCACTCTCTCTTTTCTTTCCACTCACTTCTTCTGTTTCATTCATTTTTTCTGTTTCACTCATTTTTTTTATTACTCTCTTTTTCTTCATCTTTTTTTGTACTCTCGACCTCTCAATTGTTTTCCAACTCATTCTCTTTTTTTTTTTTAGGTCTTAGCCTCACCCACATCTTTTTTCTCTCTCATTTTTCTCTCTCTTATTTTCAACCTCACTATTTCATTTTTTCTCAATCTCTCTTTCACTCTTGCTTTTTAGCATAATCTCCTTTTCATGTTTTCTTTTTTGATCACTCTCATTTTCACTCTTTTTTTTTAGAGCAACCTCACTTTTCAGTTTCAATTGGTTCCCATGGAATTGTGTTGGAGTTAAAGGAGCAAGTTTGATTGTTTTTCCATCCTTTTCAAAACTGTACATGTTCCTTAACCCATCACGGATCACCTTCCTATCATAGTGTCATGGCTTCCCTAACAAAATATGACCAGCATGCATAGGCACTACATCACACAGGACCATATCCTGGTATTTACCAATTGAAAAAGAAACTAGCACTCGCTTATTTACCCTAACCTCCCCACAATCACTCAACCACTGCAACATGTATGGTCTAGGGTGTTTCAAGGTAGGTAAATTCAATTTCTCAACTAAAGTAGTGCTAGCCAAATTAATACAACTCCTCAAATCAATGATCATACCACATACCTTGTTGTTGATGTGGCATCTAGTATGAAAAATTTTCTCGCTCTGCTTCTTTGTATCATCCATCTTAATTTGTGTATTGAGAGCTCACCTAGCAACAAGAGACTCACCATACTCTTTATTCTTACACTTATGTTCAATACAAGGCTCACTCCTCCTCCTATTTCTTATGCCTTGTAGATTTCTAATTATCACTTCTTGATGATCCATCATATCCCTCACTTCACCCAACACCAAGTTCAACCACTCAAATTGTTGTTGCATGGATTGCAACACAAATGATGAGTTATCTACCATCCCCTTTGGTGAAAAGCCACTCAGGTGAGACATTGTAAAGTGCTGCACAAAAGAATGTTTGTGAAAAAACCTCACACACTCTCTTACGTGTTTACACTCAAATAATGGCACTCCACTCGTGTTTCACTCTTAATTGATTTTTTCCCGATAATAGTCTCATAATCTCTTACCTTTTACCTCAATAGTTTTTCCGCTCAAGTTCTTTAAGAACTAGTTGAACTAAATCAAGACAATACAACCTTGTATTATTCCAACCAGTAATATAGATCCAAGAAACAAGAAACAAGGAAGGAATAAAATGACACGAGACTCAACGAATTTATATGAGCGAAAGAGTAATTATGAAATAAGATACCAACTATCATAATAATGTATGCAGCTCCTTTGATGATAAGGCTTAGGAAAAAAATTTCAGATTTTTTTTTTCTCTTTTCTTTTCTTTTCACCAACTGATTTGATCACAATCAAGAATAAGCAATTGAGAAAACCCTCACAATAACTCAAAAACTCTAAGACAAGTGATATACGGCAACCCCTAGAAAAAGGGATTTCAGCCAACACAAACCGTAGAAGAATGAAATTCAGCAACCCTAACAATAGTGAAGAAATCCGGCAGCCACCTCTACTTTTTTTTTCTTTTTTTTTTTTGTAATCAAACCAAGCACAATGAAGCCCTAGAATTAAATATGTAAGAAATAAAAGATAGAATCAGACCTGATTGGAAACCTTACTTTGAATACCAAATGATATGAACCCACATGAATGAAAATCTCTTAAACCCACAGTCAATTTGAAAACCCACCCAAGAAAGCTAAAATCAAGTCAATCGATGGATAATCTAGACCTGATGAGAACTTGTTTCAAGAACTAAGATTATATTAAAATCTAGACCCGTTGAATAACCCGTCTTAAGAACCCAGATTACAAGGAGGAACGCCACTAATGTTGTGATTTACCTTTGATAAGTTCAAAAGTTCAATCAAGAACAAGAGGAGATAAACTCAACTCGTAATGAATAAATTTATCAAATTTCATAAACTTCTCAAAATGAGGCAACAAAGAGTATTTAAACCAAAACCTAATTAAAACCCTAGCCGAAATAAAGCCCCAACTTTCAAAAATACCCCTGAGTGAATAGTGCCGCAGCTACAGTACGGCGCTACAGTAACTCGATTACAATGCTTTTGAAACCCTAGTTCGCTACAGTAACCTCTAAAAACCCTAGTTCAATGAAATAATAACTTTCTCAACATACCCTTGAATAGACCCCCATTAAGTCATTCTCATAATTAAACCCAATAATTCTAAACTAATAAAATAAGTCATTTAAATGAATTAAACAAGTTGAAACCCTTCAAGAGCCCAAAGCTTTTAAGTCTTGTCGTTGCCCTCTTCCAAAACTTATCAAATGAATCAAAACTAGATCTTCATCCTTCAAGCCCATCTTGAATGTTGGGCTCTTGCTAAACTCGTCCCAAGTAGATTGCATCAATCTTGGTATTACCTCATTGATCTTTTTGGCTCTTGACCATGTAATTGGGCCATCTGAAAGTTACGAAAGATCTTTAAGACTAGGCCCACCTTGGTTCTCATCAGTATGCCTGCATATGGTTTTTTGCACATGACAGAGCTTTCACATCGTATATGAAAGTGTGTGTATAACATTATTCCACTAAATTGCATACAAAACCATTAGACTACCAATGATAGAAAAGAACCTTAAGCAATTGGAGACTTGAAATGATGTTATATATAAACTGTCTGCATTATGTCATTCATCTCAGTTAGAAATTACTCTTTAAAATTGCGTAGGTTATAACTTAGTTTAGCAGACGTCCCACAATGCATCCCTACTTGCTATTTCAACATGCCAGCAATCCTACTATCTCTACATGTACATGTCTATACTCCACAAAGGAATTTTTACACTGAAAAGTTGTTTGGGGTATCTGCTAGCACATCTAAAAAAAGTCTTAGCCCTTGGAAGGTGAATTGACCTGTTGCAATACACAACAATGTCATAAAATCGTAGCATGCATTCTTGCATAACCACCAATCTAGAATAAGTTATTAAAATCCATATACCATTAGCAGTACTGAATGTTAAATCATGCATCATGCAGTACTTGCAATGGCCAAACAAGTACAAAAATGTGTCATTTATCCTTCAGCTTAAAATAGGCTACAAAAATCCCTCTATCACCTTAATTTTATGTCTCGTTTTTCCTTCATTTAAACTTTGTGGTTCATATGGGATGTCTTTGTGGTTTAGATGTCAATGTTAAAGCTGATAGTTTATATACAAGCTCAAAAAGATAGGCATTTTCCTAATCCATATTATGATGACATTTAAAGCTGATGGTTTTTGTGTACCATACGTTGATAGGACCATTAACAACCTCTTGAATTCCCACCTTGCCTGGAATTCCAATCAATTCCATATGTGCCCCATGTAGCTCGAGAACCCTATGTATGAAAAAGCTAAGTTCTTTTAAACTTCGATTTTACACAATTTGTGAAAGGATATATTTCTTTAACTCAGTCACTAGAGCACTATAACAATTATTCTATGAGGAAACACTTGTCTACAAATGAAAGCAGTAAAGTAGAAAAACCTTTTCACAGTGCAGTTGGTTATAATTTAAATTGGAAGATGGCCAATTTAGCTGGAACCTATATTTTTTAATATCATGCAGTCAATATTAGGGTCATAATTTAAAATCATGCAGTAGGTCAACCATGCTTTGTTCTGAAACTCCCAATAACACTGATTTAACACAGTCTACAACATGTTAGGTATAGAAAGTGTATCTTGAAAACACAATGAAAAACAAAAAAAAAAAAAAAATCAATGGTCACTTTGATTCTAATAAAATAATCATCACGGAATGAGTCATATATGACCTGTCAAAGCTGGATAACCACGATTAGGAGATTAAAATAGTAGTATCCCTCCCTCCCTTTTACACTTTATAAAATATCATGTACTACTTTTGAGATGAACACACATGGAAACTGTGTTGTGACCAGAACTAAATTTATAATAGGGCAAGAAATCACATTACCTCCCATGCATCCTTCACCCTTTCCAACAAGAGCGGAATACAACACCATAAAATGGACAAATTATTACTGCTAGTACTTCATCCTCCTCATGACAACCTCGTCAAAAGGTAATCAAAAGTGTAGGTCAAAATACAGAAGTAGTTACAGCTAGCAAACACGTGATGCCTAAGGAATTGCAGTTTGAGTCTCTCTCTAAGACTCTAATTCTATCTCCACTTCTGACATTCTCATGTTTACACGTGTCTCATAATCTTGCATATGCTCCCTCATAGCCATGAAACCACGCTGCTTCATCTGTGCGAGCCTCTGGCTCTTTTGCATTCATCTTTTGAACCATCTGATTCCATTGCATAAAAAAACTCAAGTTAAAATAATACTAGCATGCAGTACAATTGTTTAAACAAATATATGCTCACATAATTGTCTTCTGTAGTTGGTGTGATAGAACTCCCATTTTTTTTTTTTACTAATGCACATATTTGTAGAAATCAATCAGATTCTTGTCCTTCTACATGAACATAGCCATACAAATCAGCCTTTTTCATAGTATTCCAAATATTGAGCAATTAGCTTTGGCCACAATATCCCTGATTTAATGTCACATACATTTCTTTCTATTAGTACAACAAAAGATGTCCTTCAACTTGTGTGGTTGACCCTTTGTTTACGCCTATTTTCTTTGTTTTGGGTAGACATTTTCTACAATAAAATAGAAAAAATTTCAATTTTTTTAGTTATCATCAATTGCCAATAGGAAAAGGGTTTAACTTAAAATAGTTATGTTATTTTGGGGAATTATAAAGTAACTTCTCCAAATTTATATTTACATATTGGTTTTTCCATCTTAATAGTCCTATAGAACTATCCATTTAGTTGAAATTATGTATCCATTTTAGCTACAACTAATCATTTTACTATTTTGGACAATTAACTTAAACATGATATGTTTACATATGCTTACAAATAATCATTTTTACCTTATGACATATGAATCGTACATGAAAACGATATGCTTACCTTGAATGAATCACTCCCCCACCGAGTACATAACCGCTCCCAAACCGGCTGCTTTACCAACGCATCTCCATTAGCTAGTGCCTCCTCATGTGTTGCATAACTCAAGTATTTAAGGTGTAGCTTGTAATGAAACACATTATATGCACAAGATAGCTAACCTGTGGTTGTCTGAAGATGATTTTTCTTGGTCCAATCCAAGACAAAGTCAGCCCATCAATGCCATTGTGTTAAAACCCATGTACCATATTGTAATTTTTTTAGCACAATTGTGTTAACAACTCATATATTCTATTTAAGTATATATCCAATGAGATTCTGTTGAAAACTCATCATGTAAGCTATATTTATATTTCCTAAAACCCCATGTACCATTACAACTAAGCTAGTTATAATAAAGCATTCAACTATGTTTAAAATTAAGATTCGCACATACATGATGCAGATGCAATTCCTCTACCAGCAAAAATCTATATTGAACTTATCTAAAGTTATTACTCAACTTTGCATACATATCAATCATTCAAGATGAAAGCCATACTCGAACACGATGAATAAGCTCCTCTTTCTCCTTTTCGTCGACAACACTCCAACTAACATGCCTCATTTTTGCGTAGTGCTTCATGATCCACGTCATTCTTATTGTGTAGACTGTTCTATTGTTGCATGATGGACCCATCTTCCTATCTTTGATCTCAAGTGGTATCTTGCCATACTTTCGCATCCTCTCAAACTCTGTCCCTTTGGCTTCACCCCTACCATGTTTACTAGTGTTTGGTACTATACCAGCAACACTTTATTTCAGATTTTGGTGCAAAACCATGTATAAATCCTCTCCTAAGGTATTGTTTATGAAATACCATAACGTGCAAATGAAAACATTATACTTACCCTCGCCTATTGTATTCACATCTGCATGAGTATTGGGAGGCAAAAATGATGAATGTACATCATCTAGGGGTTGAGTGGAGTCATCAGAGTCCACGACAGCTTCATCTCTCAAAGTCCAACCTACCGGTTTTGGCTGTGGGTTTCGATCAGTAGGAGGCCACATCCCTCGCCCTGGTCCAGTAGCTCCTTGGCCTTTCCCTCACTTTGACTGAATCATTTCTGCTGCACCATGGTCAAACCAAAATAACGCAAACCAAGTTAGGAAGCAAGTTAAATGAAGAATATGGAGGTTGAACAATAGTTTAGACTGTTTTCTGCAGTATGTACTCCATGTTGGGCAAAAGGGTAAATCCAGGAAATGTAAAAACCAAGTTGGGAGGTTGGACAGATTGGGTTATATAACCTTTTCAAATATACAACTTGGGTGCTAAGTATAACAAGCTGATGGATAATTTCTAGAAGTACTTGTAATGCCCCAAACCCGGGTGGCTTGAAGAATTATTACCTATCACTTAAAAACATGTTTCCCAACATGACTAAAAAAAATCTCCAAAACTTTATAATCAAAGCTCAATCTCATGTCTTTTAAATAAACACTTTGAAAACTTTGCAAGGTTATTACCGCAACAAAAAAAATAAACTAAGGCGGTCCAAAATCTCCCGGTAGTCATAACAAACTAAACTGATAATTTCATAAGTCTTACTAAACCCATGATATAATTAAATCTAAAAGACATCAAATAAGGACATCAGAATTCCTTCTTTTAACATCCTCTCCTCAACTTAATCATACTCACCATTCTAATCCAAGTCCTCAGTTGGACTCTCAACATCATCTGAAAATATTATGAAGATAAGGGGGTGAGTTATCAACAACTCAGTAAGCAGAGGACATATGCTAACGTGGAAACATGAGCATTTACAAAGTACATCATGCAGAACAAAAATATTTCTCAGAGTTATCATGCAGAACAAAACATATTTTTCAAAAGTAATAGAGCGATAGTTTTAAGACAAGTAAAACCCGTAGTACTTTGGCATAACATAAACTGAGTATCATCATCACATCAAAACAGAGCATCTCACAAAGCAGAGATCATGTTTTACCCCCGTGGTAGGGTTGTGCTAAACCTGGTGGCCAAACCAAGCAGAAACAGAAGTGAAATATTTCCTTTATTCTTCTCGGAGCCCCGAGTGTACACACAGGAAAGACCACAATAAAACGACTTTGTTTCCAAAGTGGGTACACTCAGAGACAGAGAAGTTGGTATCAATCCAAACAGACCATAGCATAACAAAGCAAAGCAGACACAGAATCAAATACAAAATCAGTACATCATGCCAAAGGTTATCAGATGCCATATTAAAATGAAACAAAGTACCAAAACATAATCAGATCATTCTTACATACTGAAAACAAAAGTCAGAACATCTTTCGAAATCAATGCACAATTTTTCAGATTCTCAATATTGCTCTTTTTCAGATTTCAGAGATAACATGACAAAATTTAGCTCATGTTTACACAATGCATGTCAGAAAATATTTTCTTTTTTTCATATAGATTTCATGAGTAGTGCAAATAAGCGACCGAGGTTAGTTTTTTCCAAGTTCTCATTTCATCACAAAATATGCAAAGTTTTCAGAAAGTCAACCTTAGTCTTAATAACTCGTATAAAACCTAACATAGGAACCCCGCTTACCTGACTCCTGCAACGTATTATCTATGCATTGAAAACGATCTCTATTAGTCTCGTCATCTATGCATAAAAATAATATATATAAATTAAGTATTAAAAACCAACAACACAATTTCGATCTAAAAATTTAAGACCCAATTTCTAAACCACATTTCAGCAAATTTAATCCAACTCAAACAACCAAATACAATCTGGACAACCTACACTTCAATCCAAAATACCATATTTCAATTTCAATAATGACTGATTCCTCCACCAAACCAAAATCAAACACACTTCGTCACACGCAACCAGCCATAAGAACAGTCTTGATGTCAATATCAACTCAGACTGCAACTTATGACCCATAAGAAAATCACATCAATTCAATTGTCTATATAAACACTCAGAACAACCATCAACAACACCGAACAATTACAAAACTCCTCCCACACAACCACGTCAAACCCAACAGCCACCCTTTATAATTCTTCTTCAACAATAAAACACCATCAGATTACAAAGCCCTCAAATTCGATAAACAGTAGAAATTTTCCAACGATCATAACATTAAAAGCCACTAATTTACACCATGAAAAAAATATAAAACGGCACTCGGTTTCCTTACCCGTTCGACAGAGTTGGCGTCAACACCACAGCAAAGAGATTAACCACTTCGCAGACGGGAGAGAACAAGAGAGAAGCGAGAGTGGGTGAGCGTCTAAAGGCCAAACAACCAGTAAGGGAGAAAACGCAGCAACACCACCTGAAAAAAACCCAGCGCAGGCAACGCATTGAAACAGAGAATAAAATGAAGTAAAACTAATAAAAAGGAAAGGCGTCGACTTGAGAGAGAAAGGAAGAGATACCTGAAGATGAAAACACTGCGCAAGAAGAAGAGAAGAGACGAGTCTAAAGAGAAAAACACTCATCTGCAGCAATAGAGGGACGCGAGAGAGAGAGACGTCGACTTTGAGAGAGAAACCGATTTTGAGGGAAAAGAAAAATGGAGAAATGTTAAGGTATGAAACTCGGACTCACGAAACCAACCCAAACGAAAAAAAGAGGAAAATCGGGAGAGGGAAGGCGGGTAACGGGTGAGAGAGAAATGACTGGAAACGAAGAACAAAGAAACCGAAAAAGAAAAAGGGGGAGATGCATTAGGAAGGAAGCTGATGAAGAAGAAAACACTTACCCAAAACAGCATCGTTTCAAGCTCTCCAAGAAAAGCTAGGCCTTGCTCACTGATCCGAGCCTCACATCACTGGGCCTTACAGTACTGGCCAGCATAAATGGATGAGCAAGATTGGTTAACTTTTAAATTGTTTTGGTGAACACTGATGAGAGGGCGTGATAGAGATTTCATGCCTTTGTAATGAAAAACCGTCATCTCGCTCAAATTGGTCCCTTCTCCCGCGCCTTCTGTACCGGAAAGTATGCTCAATGGGTTAAGGTGGGATTTTGTGTACAATGTCTGACTCCAATTGTCAACTATCAGCAACAGCAGCCATCATATCTTTCATATATTATTTTTTTATGAACAATTGTTTTCACACGTGCCAATTATATCATATCTTTCATAAACGAGGTTTTTTAACTTCTAAATAGTGGCCGGTATAAATTTGAGGTCCATGCCAAAACCATCTAGCTTAATACATCAATTAATACTCTAATATTTATCTTTGGAATTAACCTAAAGGGCAAATTCAATAATCTAATTAATACTATAACGATTTTGGGATAGATGATATTTTAAGATGGCACATATAATATATATATATATATATATATATATATATATATTATATATAGACACACACACATACATACGCGAGAGTTAGGGCCGACTCTTCAATTAGACGATATGCCCTTAATGGAAGAAGGCCCAAAAGAAAAAAAAAATACTAAAATAGAATTTTTAAAAAATACCTAGTTAAAAAAATTAATTAACTCAATAAGAGAACATAAAAAATATCAAATAGATATTATGTTATTATTAGTTTTAAAATTATCCCACATAATAATTATTTCGAGTACTCTCATTTTAATAATACACTTCCCTTTTGTCATTATTAGTTTAATATATAATGTGAAAATTATAAATAACAAAATCTAGTTTTCAAGCGTTCATAAAAATTTTTTGTATAATCCTTTGAAGAGGCAAGGGCCCACATTTCCCAAATGTGTAGGTTATTTATAGGACTTTATTGACAATAATGATTATAATTACTTCTAGGGCTTGTTTAAATACTAAGAACATCTCGTAGTATCTGTGAATAGTAGTGAAATAGTTTAAGTTAAGATGTTTTATTAGATTTTGAAAAATGAGATAGAAAAAATTGAATTTGAGAATATCTAAGAATACTTGAGAACAGTTGTGTTCCCAAATGGCTCTTTAAGAGTCTAAATTAGCCCGTCTTGTAAAACTAGATTTGATAAAATCCTTTCTAAATTGAAAATTTTTTAATAAAGATTAAATCGGTTATTAATAGTTGACAAGGTAGTATCAAATCTTAATCAGTAATTTTACTTTGCAAAATGATTGGAATTATTTTTAAATAAAAATGAAATGTAAAAATAAAAATAAAAATAAATTTCTTTAATTTTACTTAAAAAAAAAAAAAAAAACTAGCTAGCTAGAGCAAAACATTGAGAGAGAGAGAGAGAGAGAGAGAGAGAGAGGGCAACAACACAATACCACGAGCAGGCATGTTATCTTAATTAATGGGAATTCGGCTTGGCGGAACATGCAAACCTGGATACAACATCACAACAAGGTTACCGCCACCTTCGGAAACTGTCACCGTAACCACCATCCTCACCACGAGCTCTGTTTTCGCTCCCATGCATGCATATATAACAATGAAGACAAAAATGCATCGTAATAATATTTAATGCTCATAATCCAAGAAGATCCATATATAGCATCCATGCATCTAATTCCCCATGCATATATATATATATATATATATATATATATGATTTCTGTCATGCACCCCATGCATGCTTGCTAGCTAGGAGAGCTGACAAGAAGATGCTCTTGCCAATGGCATAACATATATGGTTGGGCATTCCCCATTTAAAGTTTTTTGTTTTTTCGATATATTTATAACACATATAACTGCTTGTGTTTCAATAAAAGAAGTACCCCCCGGCCCCTATGTGGTGTGTGTATATATATATATATATATATATATATATATATGGTAATAATTAGAAGAAATTATCAAATTAAAGTATATATATAGCTAGTGAAAATTACATTTTGATCAACAGGTCAATGGCAAAAAAAGTTAGGTGAGATCGATGACCAGCTAGCACAAGTGGATGCAATTAATTAATTAAAACTTTTTTTTTATAAGAAACAAATTCTTTCATTAATAAAATTAGATTACTGATATTTGTCAAGCCAAAGAATTTGAGAAAGAAAGTCTGGAATACTATCCCACCACATATCAATGTTATCCACATTTTTTGCATTACGAGCAAGCTTATGTGCTAACCTTCCCTATGCGCATAAACAAAATTACATTCAATAAAATAGGAAGAAAGTGATTTTATCTCTCTGTATAACAAGCTTAGCAACGATCCCTCCATGTTGTTTTTCTGTAAAGCCTCCACCACCAACAAGTAATCAGATCCTACTAGAAGTTTTGTGATTCCCATGCTAACACACAACTGAAGGCCTCGGAATATTGCAGTTAATTCAATTGCTTCAGCTTCCTCAACCTCATTCTCAGTTAAAACTTTTATATACTCATAATAGTGTAATATTACCGAAAAAGGGAAAAAAAAAAGAAAAAGAGAGAGAGAGAGAGAGAAAGAGAACGAATATTAGTGCAATTTGATAAGGAAAACACTATTCTTCCTGCTAGGGGCTACGGCTGGTGGCTCCTACTGGAATTTTTTTTTTTTTTTTTTTTTTTACTTAGTAATTAAGGAAGTCTTTTTAATAATATTGTATTTTTTTTATTTTTTTAAAAAAATACTTAAAAGAGTTAAAAAAATACGTGTAAAAAAAACTAATATAATTAACGGTAGCTCCCAACGAAAGCTGGGAGCGGTGGCTGTAGAGCCACCCACTTGATAATGAGTGATGCTAGGTACATTCCTTTGACCCAGGCCCCGTGTACTCCATTTTTTTGTCTGTTGTCCATGTCAGCTTGGAATGACTAAAATGTCCTGCTTACACAATGACCAAATGCAGCAAAACTCCAAATCTTATTCACACCGTCACAAGTTCAAATCAAAATTTGTTTTGCCACTACCCACCTCGCGCGACCCAGATTTTTTCATGTGTTCTAGTTCCGGTGTCTTGTTTAGCTCCTTCACCATCGGTGTTGTGCTCAGCTCCTCCACCACCATCAGCCGGTAATGTCGACCCAAATCAAAGGAGAAAAATCAACCCATGCTTTTTGACCCTACACACCATTAGAGTCATCTGCCTGGCTCATCTCCTCCACCACGAAGGGGAGGAAGGGAAAGTGAAAACGTTTTAGTTTAAGGAGGAAGGGGGATAAAGGGGAAATGTGCATTTGTCCATTTGGCCTTAAATGAAATGAGTCATTTCATCCACCTAAGGGTGCGCGGACAGGCCTCTATTTGAGGATTGCAAGTAGATTTTCTCTTTGATATTATTGCTTGTAAAACAAGAATAACAGAGTACTCTTTATGTTAAGTAAATTAGTTTGCCTTTGATGTGTACGTACGTAATTGCTGAGTATAAATATGAGTAGTGTTTTCTAACATTTGGATGGATGGATCCATAATTAATTATATTCTCCCAACTGGAGCAATGCTAGGCCACCAACAAGTATAAAGAAACTAATGTTAGGGGTGGACAGTGGGACCCTGCACCCCGTTGCCCTACCTTCGTATAGGCAGGGCAAACCCCGTCCACCAGATGTGGATAATGAGGCCACCCGCCCCACAACTGGCCCCCCAGCGGAGGCGGGGGCGGGCTGGGCCAAACCCGAACCCTCATTTCCCCCGGCCAACACCCCACATTATATATATATATATATATATTACAATTTGTTAGATTTGTATTCACAAGATTGCATTGCCTATAATGAATCTCACATTGCTTAAATAAGACTCTTGTATTGTTTTGACCTCTTATATAAAAGTTGGCTCAAGAGGCCAAGGCAATGCAATGAAATGAATACAACTCTAATGAATTTAAAAACTATGCTATTAGTTTTTAAATTTTGTTTGTATTTACAAATTTTAACTTTCAATTTAAATTATGTGATAATTTGGGTCCAAAAACATATTTTTGGACCCATAAATAGTTTTTAGGCCCAATGGGCCATTTGTAGCATTGGAGTGGGCGGGAGGAAAGGCAGATGAGGTGTTCGACCCCGCCTCCCGGGGGCGGGGTGTGGGGGTGCAAGCCCTTCCCCCCCCCCCCCCCCGCATGGGAGGGGACGGAGTGTGGGGAAGGGTCCATCCTGGCCTGCACCATGCCGATAACACCCTAACTAATGTATTAAAGCAACATATATAACATTAACTCAATGTTAGATATAGTTTTAAGATGTGAAAACATCATGTATTCATTTTGAAAAAATAAAAAATAAACCCGACTAAAAAAAAAACCTCCGACTATATATAACATTAACACAAATTTATCCATTTTTTCAAAGAAAGTGTTGGAACTTGCACGCTCGTATATGACTGTACAAATAATTTCTATATAACATTTTCATGTGTAAAAGAACATATATATATATATATATATATATATATATATGAAATTCAAGAAAACAAAATCTAGGTATTCATGAGCTGTTGATTCTTTATCATTAGTAGTACTAGTGTTTGTAGATAACATTTACAGTAACTTTGCATGTTTCATGAAATATTAATATTTATAATACAAATACTGTTAATTTGCAAAGCCAGCTAGCTAGCCCTTGCCCGAAAGTAACCTAAACCTAACCTTTGTTTTCAAACCCACCGTTTGGACAGCTTACCCCTTTGATTTAGTAAAATAAACCCACATGCATGGTCGGGCTTGTGATCAGATCAATGATCATGATCAGCTGAATCATGATCATCATGTGCATGCAAGTTTTGTAGGGTAGATTAGGGCCCTAAAGGTGTGCCTTCGAGGAATGCCCTTTCTTCTTCTTGATTTCGAATTATTATGATCAGGTTGTGAAGGCTTGCTTTGGTAAGTTACTTTGTTTTTGTTGGATATTGCTTTCACGCAATTGTTGATCTTGATCATCTTCCTTTACTGGCAATCTTCTATTAATTGGCATTCTTTCCCTTCTTCCCGTGATTTCATGATCAGGTTTCTTGCTTAAGATCACAAACCTCAAATCTCCATTCTTTTTTCATTCCTGGAAGCTAAGATTTAAAAAGAGATCGTGCTTAAACCCAGACGAAACCCCCCTTAATTCCCGGACCAACACAAAAGAAAGAAAAAAAAAATGTTTGACAATCATGAATTCATAATTTGAAAAAAGAAAAAAACCGTAAAAAAAAAAAAAAAAAAAAAAAAAAAAAGGAAGAAAATATCGTACTTATATATATGCTTTTAGTGAAATTAATGCATGGTATCAAGAACAAGAAAAGATCAATAAGTACTACCGCTATATCTAAAAAGATATTAATTCACAAATTAACTTAATTTTATGTGATCCATTAATTAGATATACGTTACAATGAAACTAACTTTACAATTTGACGTTTTACATGAAATCATATGTCAGTTTATGAGTTTATTTTTGTGAAATTCATTTATGGCTAAAGCATTTCTCATAAGAAAGTCGTATAGTTTATATATATATATATAAACTTAAGTTTTTTTTACATATTTTTTTAACACTTTTAAATATTTTTAAAATATTTTTAAAAAAAGAAGAAAATTCACAATATTATTAAGCAAGACTTTCTTAATTACTAAGTAAAAAAGCAACTAAAAAAAAAGCTTGGAGCGGGAGCTATACCTAGCATTGTCCATATGGAAATTACTAACCTTGCATCCCAAAGAACAAAAGCGGCAGGCCGGGTCCAACAGACTTCTGCTACAGACTTCACACACAGATTATAAGGAGTACTTCCTTTACCGGTATTATTAATAATCTTAGGCTAAGGTCTCTCATTGAGGAAGAGAACTTTGGCACTGTTTAACACATAAGTCTGAACTGATCCCCTTATATCCAAAACCTTCTCAATCTCGGCCACCCGAACAACATCATGATACGATGATCGTCTAATCTGCATTATACATGCATAGATATAGAGCCTCACCATTAAATAATATTACCATAAAAAAAAAGGTTAAAAAATTGAGAAAAAAAAAAAAAAAGGGTATTACCCACTTGAATGACTCGGTGATCTTTGTGCCGGGTTGATCGGCAGTAGAAGCAGAAGGAATCATCGTGACAATCAAGGCAGAACATGTTGCATTCGCTACGCGAGGGATATGCATCATGTTTGTGAGTGGCGCAAAAGGAGAAGAAATCTGTTGACAATAATGATTCAAGCCAGGGAGGTACCAACATCGACATCATGATGATCTCCTCGGCCTCCTGTTTAATTCGGAACCAAAAAGAAAAATGAGACGACATGCACATATGTCATGCATAAACTAAAGATTGATGTTTGAGATCATATTCATCATGGTCATTACCTTTGTTGATGTTTTAAAGAAGCAGATAGGTACAAGGTTCAGATGATCAGAAAATGATAGGTTGGGTCGTCGGATTGGAAGCAGATAGATCTGTTTTGGGGTTACGCTTCACGTTTTGATTCATTCTTCTAGCTCTCCTAGCTTGCTTGCATCTGATCTTCGGGAGGCAAGAGAGGTATATATATATATATATATATATATATATATATATATAAAAGGTTGCGTACCCGTTTGGGCGGGGAATTAGCCTTCTACGAAAGAAAAAATATTGACAACCTCTTACTTCACACGCCATACTTTTTTTAAATTTTATTATTCTTTTTTTTTTATCAAATATTTAATATATGAGTAATGAATAAAAGAATTGAATTAGTCTAAAAAGAATAAACTCAAAAAAATTTAAAAAATATTAAAAAATTTAAAAATTTAGAAAAATATTGTGTGAATAGATTGTGTAGCATTGCTTATAAGTGTAAACATTAACCATATATCCACGAGCGTGCCACGTCGAGAAGAATAATTAAACATTAATTGATCCACATGGCACGAGATGATTGGACTCGCCTTGTACGTACGTTGCCTCTTGTACAATTAATTAGGGGCGCATCTTTGATCAGATGTTGCATGTGTAAAACCGATAACTTTTATATACCATCCAATATTCACACATCCAATATGAAAATGCTTCCGGACAACAAATAAATAAGGAGAAAACTTCTATAGTATTTACCAGAAATGAAAGTGAGGACAAAAGAGGGAAATCATGGACTTGTGGGGTACTACTTAGGTACAGCAATATGAGAGATACTTGGGTCTCCCTCTTATGGTTGGAAAGTCAAAAAATCATACTTTTGCTGATATCAAGCACAAAGTATGGTTGAAATTATAAAACTGAAAAGAATCTATGTTTTCTCAAGAAGTGAGGAAAATTATGATAAGGGTAGTAGCTTTGTCTATACCATCATATGCTATGAGTTGCTTTCAACTCCCTAGTAAGCTATGTGCCGATCTTGAGAGAATGGTGGCCAGATTTTGGTGGAGTCAAAAGCAAGAGGAGAAGAAAGTGCATTGGGTTAACTAGACTAAAATGTGTGATTCTAAGTACTATGGTGGATTGGGGTTCAAGGAGTTGGGAAATTTTAATATGGCATTGTTGGCAAAGCAAGGATGTGACGCTCCAACTCTCACGTAAGGAAACACGGGAATCGTGACGTCAGGATGATGACAACACGGGTCACGCATCCCAACGATAAGTGCTCAAGTGTATGCAACATGTGAAAGTGCATAACATAAATCGTAGCGATTAATTAAAAGTTCGCCAACTAAGTACCAGAAATTTAAATACAGAGTTACCAAAATAAAGGTAGTATAGAAATGAGTTATACAGTTATCTCAAAAATATAATACAAAGGGCAAAATACATAACAAGTGGGAAAATGAATCTCGATACATGAGAGCAACCCCAGATCACTCCTCCAACAGAGCCAAAGCCTAAGGCTCTCCGTCCTCATCTGCATCAAAATCTGCGATACCATAAAACGATAACGCAGGTAAGTAATAATTCAAACAACCCACGAGATAAAAATGCATTAATGCAACCAACAAACATGCGTACGTGACGAAACACAAATGTAATCCCAAAATCTCATTTTTTCCGAAAATGATTATTTTCCAACACACACCAAAAATCTCATTTGACCCAAACATGCAATGAATAAAATCCGTCATTTTTCCAGAAAATGACCCAACATAACCATTTATTGGGCACTGTAGGCGGGAATAGCAGGCGAGACTCTACCACCATCCCTGCGTACCACCATCCCTACCGCATGCACCGTAGGCGGGACTATACCACCATCCCTGCTTGCCACCAACCCTACAGTTCCTTTTCACACAAGAGTTACCTATCAGAATACTGTAGGCGGGAATCACAGGCGGGACTCTACCACTATCCCTACTTACCACCATCCCTATCGCATGCACAGTAGGCGGGAATCACAGGCGGGACTATATCACCATTCATGCTTACCACCATCCCTACCGCTTGCACCGTAGGTGGGAATCACAGGCGGGACTATACCACCATCCCTACAGTCTCTTTTCCTTTCTCTCAAACCAATCAATCCAATCATTTCAAACGTACTCAAAATCATTTATCACATGAAAACCCAGCATTTCAAGTATACACATGAACATATATGCAATTATGCGTAAACTCAATTTTCATTTACAGACATGAACATGCGTGTAAATTCATTGTATATGACACAACACAAATATTCATTAGTCAACAAAACCCAACATAATCAAATCACACAACAACTCCATCATTCAATCCAACCGACCCCCTTACTCCTCGGACTCAGTCTGGTATAACCAACCAGTTCACAATAAAAATGGGTTAGTGCAAAAATATATTTAAATCTCAAAAGTTCTTTGGAAAAATACTTACAGTGCTATAATATAATTTTTGAAGGATCACGGAGGTGCTAGAAGCGGCCACACAACAATGTAACAGTGAAAAATGGACAAAGGTCGTGGGTCTCAAAATGCTAGATTTTGAACGGAGACAAACGAATACTTGAGATTACAAGGGAAGGGCTTAGGATGTTGGTGAAGCTAATGGTGGTGGTGGTTGGCCGTGGGTGGCGGCGTAGGCAGTAGTTGAAGTCCTAAAATTTCAAATCGAAAATGGAGATAGATGAACTTCACCAGTGGCAGATCAGGACTAAAGATAGGTGGTTGAGGTAGTTGGGGGGTCGCCGGTGATGTGGTGAAGAAGTGGTGGCCAATGGTGGCGTGACGGCGGCGCACGAGCTCAATGGGTGTCGGGCTTGAAGCTGTGCGTGGTGGCTGACGGCGGCGCGAGAGGGGCTAAAAACGGAGGGGTGAGGTCGCCAGCCGGAGGGGAGACGGTTGGGAGGGGCCGTGACGGAAATGGGCGATGCTGTGGAGGACGACGCAACAGATGGGGGAGAGAGGGAGGAGTCGTGCGCGGGAAGAGAGAGAGAAGAAAAAGAAATTAAGGAAAGAGAAAAAGAAGAGAAGAAGAAAAGAAAAAGATGAAAAATAAAAAGTGAGGAAAAGAAATGAGGTCCAATCCTCACATCTTGGGTCACAAAAATTATCCAACAAAAATAATTTCAAAACAACGAGTTAAATAAAATAATTTAAATGTAGTGACTAAATAAAAATAAAATAATTAAATCCAACAATAAACAAATTTAAAATAAAGAGCAATTTAAATAATGAACAATAATTAATAACAAAAAAACACATTGAATTAACAATTAAAAATCTTAAAATAATATCACGTAAATCATCTAAAATTTAAAACAAGAAAGTCCATAATCTTAATAAATGCAATAATTACTTGTCAAAATACACGTAAATACGGGATATCACAAAAGATGGAGGATATTGTAAGATAAGGACAATCTTTTTCATGAAGTCTTTAGTGCCAAATACTTCCCTAAAGGAAATATGTTGGATACTACTCTTGGTGTGAATCCCTCTTATGCTTAGAAATGAATTTGGGAAGCAAAAAATTTCTTACTTAAAGGGGGAAGATGAAGTGTTGGAGATGGCTATTCTATACATATTATGAGGGATTCATGGATTCCTGGGATTCAAAAGCTGGAATATGAGTTGGCTAGGGGAAGTCTACAGCGTAGTGGAGTTGGCATCATTAGATGGAAAGGTAGCTAGTTTGATTGATAGCAACACTAAATGGTGGAATGTAAATAAGGTGAGAACTCTCCTCAATCCAAAAATTACAGAGGACATCTTGAAGCTGCATCCAAGTCCTTCTAATGTAACTGATAAATGGATATGGGAGCATGATAAAAGTGGTATCTTCAATGTGAAGACTGCTCTTTGGAAATTGAAAGTTCCCCATAAGGTCAAAATCTTTGCTCGGAGAGCTTGTAAGGAGGGTTTACCTACAATGGTTAATCTAATTAGTAAGAAGATCAATGTGGATGGCCAGTGTTGTTTCTATAAAAACTAGTTGGATAATTTACCCCATGCTTTGCTTTTCTGTCCTTTCATTTATGATTATTGGGTGAAGAAGTTTCATGCCTTACAACAGTTTGATCATCACGGGCCTTTTATGCATGTGGCAATGGATATTAAAGAATATGGCTCCTCTGAAAACTTAGCAGAGTTTGTGTTAATGGCATGGGGCTTCTGGTTTAGGCTAAACAAGATGGTGCATAACCAAATTTGCTTACCTTCACAACAGGTAATTGGTTTTGCTCTCTCACAGAAGTATAAAACTGAGCCAAAGTTGCAGATGTAGAGGGGATACCAGAAAGTGGTTTATAAGTGGTCTCCCCTACCAACTGGTTTCTTAAAACTAAATGTAGATGGGGCATTGTTCTTTGATCAGAAGAAAGTAGGTGTAGGAGCTATCTTAAGAGATTCTAGGGGGAAGTGCTAATGGTAATCAATAAAGTAGAATGTGAGGTATGTGAACTAGAAAGCATAGAGGTATTGACAATATTTAGAGGTTTACAGCTTTGTGTGAACATGAGAATTGATAATCTCATCCTTGAAAGTGATCGTTTGTTGATGATTGAAGAGGTTAATAGTGGAACTGAGTCTTTTACTCTTGAAAGAACATTGGTGCAGGAAGTTAGAAGGCTAATGTATGATACCTTATATGGTAAGGGTATGTGGTGTATGGGATCTCATATTACTTGGGAAAGATAAGTTCTTACTCTTTATAAGCTTCCAATGGGACTCCGATTGTATCATTGACTACTCCCTTTGGAGTATAAGCCATGTGGTTTGGGTCTTCCATTGAGATATTACAAATAACAAATGAGCAAGAACTTCTGCTTCCCAAACAATATAAGATCTCATACACCACTACCCCGATCATTATCATATGGGGTATAACATAATGCAAGGCTTTAAGGAATGCAAGCTACAACATGCTAATAGATTAGCAAATGAAGCTGCACATCGACTTACAAGACATGCATGGAGTGCTACTGACATGCAAATTTGGCAGTAGAGTGCACCTTCTTTTGTTGAAAATGTTACTTGGATTGATAAACAGTTTTTGTAATCTGTTTATGGTTTATTTCACTAAGAAATAAAGTTGCTCTCCTATCAAAAAAAATATATATATATTCACACATGCAATATTACTTCATAATTCTATCAATTCTATGATAAACTTAATCATATCCAATTAAATTTTCTTAAAATGAATATTCCAAAATCTCAAAATTTGAACGATAAATTCTTAAAAATCTTAATACTAATTCTTTTTAAAATTCATTTTAATCACTAGTATTCTAATCGACATCTTGAGAGGTTGTTGAAATCTGGCGGCACATTATCATTATCCGACGACTGCTCATTGGAGTTTGATTGCCATCGAAAATTTGGTGGTCTGGTCGACACCCACCGTTAGTTTTTTTAAAAGAGAAATGTTACATATAGTCATGAAATGCAAAAGTGTTATGCAATCTTTTTGAAAAAAAGGGGTTCACTACTAAAAAATTAGTTTCTTTTCATACGAGTCCCGTATTTGCTCACTTTTTTTAAAAGGATTGGGTGACGCTTGCGCACTCCACGATTGCAAATATCATTTCTCTTTTAAAAATAATTTTATAATTTGTGATTGTATATGCATGGTGATTAATGTAATATATTAGTTATTGATGAAAAAAATGTGGTATAAAGGGTGTAAAAATCCCTTTTATACCAAATCCTAATTTTAGATTTTTTTTTCATTAATTAATATATATATATATATATATATATATATATATTCAGGATCATAGGGATCGATATCTTGCATGCAATCTTATTAGAATTAAACTAGATGCATATATGGCGCCGTGGTGTGAGGCGTGTAGTGCAACTTAATTCAAAGTGTGCGATATATATGATTAGTCATAGGTTGCTACTCATAATTATCTCAATTATCTCACACCACACATTTTATATATTTTAATATTATTTTTATTTTATTTTATTCTTTTAAACTAATTTAATTGTTTTACTTAGTGTATATGAATGATAAGTATAATTCTATTTTTAAATGAAGTGGTACAATTTCACCTTTCCCATGCCATTTTTGCTTTTCTATCGTTTTTAAAAGGTAATAAAATATGCCAACTTCCATTGTTTTATGAGATCAAAGACTCGAGATGGTTGGTTCAAACGCCCTTCCGGCCTCCTTCACTTGATTTTAGAAGAACGTTGGCTATGTTTGGGTGGGGTACGCCGGGCCTATGCAGTAGTGTAACGCATGGGCGACGCTCGAAGACCCCAGCAGCAAGCTACTGTAATGGGCGTTCCCCCTTAAAAAATTAATTTAATATCGTGTGACCCGATGGGCCACGTATCAGATATTAAACTGATAAGAACAGATACTACACTTGATCTTAGCCAAAAGGCCGAGAAAGGTATGCTTTATTTCTCCCTTCCGTTTCGTTTTTATAACTCAGCCATCACTTCGGATGCTCTTATTCTCTCGGTGTGGGACTATTCGAGCTTGCGGGAACAGAACACACGTGGCCGTGTCTTCCGCTGCAACTTAATTCAAGCGACTACTAAGGGGTGCGCCTGTTTGTCCATGAACCTGTTTTTTTTTTTTTTTTTTTTTCGTTTAGAAGGTCGGAGAGAGAGAAAGAGAGGATATTGTTCCGGCATGCAGTACGCATGCAGTCTCACAAATTAACGCCATATGATCAGCAACATCAAAAGCCCGGCCATCCCTTATTTTATTAAATTTTCCCACCTTATTTTACTTACTTTTACAAGAGAAAGCAATGCACTTTCAAACAGTAGTCTACATAATCAGCAAAAGACAGTCCTGTGTGGAACCGAGAGTTGGAAGTTTTGAACCATAATTTGATCATGATCATCATGTATTAATTGTTTTTTTTTTTTTTTTGTTTCTTTTGTGTTGCCTAGCTTGCCTTTGTAGATATCTCATGCTAATAATAAAACAAATAAGAAGAGATTGGCCGGGAACCATCATGCATGGGGCCAACGAGGAGAATATCGAAAACTTCCAACTCTCAATTCCATATTTTGTCGTCGGCACTGAGCTGTCATAGCCCTCAATTGGTGGGCTAGCTGTATTTCAACTATTTCTATCTTTTTCCTAGCATTTAAATTGTTTGTTTGACCCAAAAAACTAGACGCATTAATTATTTTGGCCTGCTTTTTTCAGCATTAATTTTTTGTTTTAAGGAGTCGGACAAAATAAGCTTCAGTACTCCGTCCGTGCTTATATCATCTCCTTTACAGCATATTCTTTTTTTTATCATTAATTAGAGTTGTTAGCGTATATATTTATATCTTAGAATATATTTAGAATATTAGATCATATCTTTAATTTCTTGTAATTTTTCTTGTAATTATGTTAAGTTAGAATCTTTCCTTTTTAGTTGTATATTTTCTTATTTGTTTTGGCCATATTCCACTATATATAAGCTTCTTTTATATAGTTTAATACATGCAGAAATATACACTTCTACGATTCTCTCTGTTTCTTTTTAAATGGGAAAATGGTGTTCTATTGTTTTCTCTCTACTGTTCTTTTTTCCTCTGTTTCACGGAGGAATAGCAGCAGCAGCAAAAGCACAGGAAGGATTAGAGGAATGGGGATATGTTGAAGTTAGACCCAGTAAGTTGATGTTTGAGAAAGATTTTATTCATTTGTATTCTTAGTACTTTTGTTCTCAAAGGAAGTGTACGTTATTCTTTGCATCTGGATTGTGTTATATATATATGCAGAAGCCCACATGTTCTGGTGGCTTTACAGAAGTCCCTACAGGGTTGAAGATGATCCCTCCCAGCCATGGCCTATCATTCTTTGGTTGCAGGGTGGACCTGTGAGTATTGAAAAACTCTTGAACGTGATATACTTGTTTCTTCAAGCTAATTCATTTGTCACTTTCACTAGTTTTGTGATTCACTGTCGATATTTGTATTAATTTCTTCAAGCTTCATAGGGTGCTTCAGGAGTTGGGATTGGAAATTTTCAAGAGATTGGGCCATTAGACAGTGATTTGAAGCCAAGGAATTCAACATGGTTGCGAAAAGCTGATCTTTTATTCGTGGTAAGTTAGCCGTGATTGGAAATCTGCAATGAAGTAAAAAGAATCATTGCTTTTAACAAACTGCCTATTGGATTTCATGCACGTAGGATAATCCGGTTGGAACGGGATATAGTTTTGTGGAGGATGAAGAACTGTTAGTCAAAACCGATGAGGAAGTCGCAGCTGATTTAACGACATTGTTGGAGGAGATATTCAATAGAAATGAGAGTCTCCAAAAGAGTCCTCTACACATTGTGGCAGAATCTTATGGTGGGAAATATGCAATTACTCTTGCACTCTCAGCACTTAAGGCCATAGAAGCTGGGAAGTTGAAGCTTAAATTGGGAGGTAACACTTTTCAAGCAAACAATCTTTCTCCAACGAGCTATGTCAAGAATTATCTGGACATAGCCACTGAGAGAGAGAGAGAGAGAGAGAGAGAGAGAGAGAGAGAGAGAGAGAGAGAGAGAGAGAGAGAGAGAGAGAGAGAGAGAGGAAGACTGTCATTGTACTCATTGTAGATATATTTTTGCAGAAACTAAAGCGATTTTGTTTTCCTATTCTTTTTCTCTTCCATATGCAGGAGTGGCACTAGGAGACAGTTGGATCTCCCCAGAAGATTTCGTGGTAGAAACAGCTTGTTGATTTGTCCAATTAAAGTAAGCAATAATTAGGAACTTTTATATGTATTTCATCTGCTAAGATTTAAGTCTTTGGTAATGCAGTTTTCATGGGGTCCTCTTCTCAAAGATATCTCGCGGTTTGATAACAACGGGCTGCAGAAATCAAATAGGTCCACTTTTAACTACATTAATTAAAACATCTTAGACTAGGATTTGAGAATTTCAGTTTGCTGACAAACTCATTTGAAAAAACAGTCTGGCTCTGAAGATTAAGCAGCAAATTGAGAAAGGTCAATATGTTGATGCAACCAATTCATGGATGCAACTTGAGTCAGTGGTTAGCTCCAACAGCAATAATGTTGTAAGGCCCTGCCTCTTCATCAAAGTGGCCCGGATCAGTGCGTGAAAATGGCCCAGCCATTTTCATGTTTAGTGAGAATCCTGAACGACGTCGTTTTTGAGGTGAGTGTTTTCTCCTTCAACTTCCGTTTCTTTCCGCATTTCTCTGTTTTCAGTTTCAGTTTCTCCCGCATCTCTCTCGCGCACGTCTCTCTTTTCTTTTCGGTTTCATCTTTATTTCCTGTTGTTGGCATTAGTTTGAGTTTCCGAATCCCATGCCCTAGACCTCCTCACGTGGATTTCTGTTGCTGTGTTGCTTCTGGTTTCCCGAGTGTTGCCGTCTGCTATACTCTGTTTTTCCTCCATTTCTGCATTTTGGTTTTCATCTGCAACTCACGGGCATCAATTCGCATCCCCTCCATTTTCGATTGGTAAGGGTTTCTTTCTCATCCAAGTATCGGTTTCTCCTTCTGTAACCGTGCGATTTCTGCTTCTTAGTTTTGGGTTTGGTTTATCTTCTTTTTGATGCAATATCTGTTTTGGCTGTGAGTTTGAGTAGTTTTTGTGAGTTTTTCTGGTTGTTGCGTGGTGAGTATTTCGGGTTGGTGTTTTGTCCTAGGTTTGGATTATTTGAAGTTTCATTGTAGTGGAATTGTTGGAATGGTGGTGGAGAAAATATTTGGAAGTGTTAGTTTATACTTTATGTTATGGAGTTGGGAATGGAAAGTTGTGTAGTGTAAACTGGTTTTGTTGGCAAAATCTGCGTACTTCGCTCGAGCAGACTGTCGAGCGCGATTCGAGCGAGCAGCCAAATGAGCATTGGCTTGAGCGGAGTGTCGAGCGAGACTCGAGCGAACCTCTCTGACTTGCATTCGCTCGAGCGGAGTGTCGAGCGAGACTCGAGCGAACCTCTCTGTCTTGCTTTAGCTCGAGCGGAGTGTCGAGCGAGACTCGAGCGAACCTCTCTGACTTGCCTTCGCTCGAGCGGACTGTCGAGCGAACTTGGCTCGAGCCAACTGTCAAGCCAACTTTCAGCAAACACTTTTTCAGTTCCGAATCAGTCTCCACTTAAAGCCAACGTACTGAGTTTAGTATAGAATATTTTGGATCGAAGTTTGGGCTGTCCGGATTGTTATTTGGCTAGTTAAGTTTGATTAAACTCGTTGAATTATGGTCTAGAGTTTGAGTTCTTGAGTTGTTTAAGACCAATTGTGTATTGTTGGATTTTAATTTTTAGTTTATATTATCTTATGAATAGGTGGCGAGACGGATAGAGACCGTATCCAAGTCATAGATAATACACTGCAGGAGTCAGGTAAGCGGGGTTCCTATGCTAGGTTTTATACAAGTTAATAAGACTGAGGTTGATTTTCTGAAAACTTTGCATATTTTGTGTTGTGTTGGGAACTTGTGAAAATAAAGATCAACCTCGGTCACTCATCTGCATACTCATGAAATCTGTACGAAAAAGGGAAAAATATGTTCTGGCATGCATTGTGTAGACATGAGCTAAATTCTGTCATGTGGTTTCTGAAATCTGAAAAATGAGCGATATTGAGAATATGAAAAGTTGTACATTTATTTAGAAAGATGTTCTGACTTTTGTGTTCAGTGTCGGTAAACTGTCTGATTCTGTTTCGGTACTCTGTATTATTTTGATATAACATTTGAAAACCTTTGGCATGGTGTACTGGTTTTTGTATCTGACTCTGTCTCTGCTTTGCTCTGCTCTGCTCTGTTATGCTCTGCTCTGTTTGGGTTGGTACCAACTTCTCTGTCTCTGAGTGCACCCACTTTGGAAACAAAGTGGCTTTATTGTGGTCTTTCCTGTGTGCACACTCGGGGCTCCGAGAAGAATAAAGGAAAGATTTCACCTCTGTCTCTGCCTGGTTTGGCCACCGGGGTTAGCACAACCCTACCACGGGGGTGAAACATGGTCTCTGCTCTGTTTGATGCTCTGTTTTGATTTGATGATGATACTCAGTTTATGTTATGCCAAAGTACCATGGGTTTTACTTGTTTTTAAAACCATCGCTCTGTTATTTTGAAAATATGTTCTGTTCTGCATGATAACTCTGGAAAAATATTTTGTTCTGCATACTCTCCTTGATAAATGCTCATGTTTGCACGCTAGCATATGATTTCTACTTACTGAGTTGTTGATGACTCACCCCCTATCATTATAATATTTTTCAGATGATGTGGTGAGTCCAAATGAGGACCTGGATTAGAATGCTCTTTGTGTCTAAAGCTGAGGAGATGTTGGTAGAAGAAGGACTTCTGGTGTTCTTAGTTTTAATATCTTTGGGTTTTATTTATGTCTTGAGTTTAGTAAGATTTATGAAATATTTAGTTGGTTTGTTATGACTATCGGGAAGTTATGGACCCCTTTGATTTATTAATATTGCATTAAAGATTGTGTGGAGTTTATAATGAGATTATTGAGAAGATTTGAGATTGATTTTCATTTATGAAGTTGTTGGAGATTATCCTTTGGATGTGTTGGGAGACATGTTTATGAGTGACAGGTAGTAATTCTCCAAGCCACCCGGGTTTGGGGCGTTACATTTGGTATCAGAGACAGGTTAGAATTCTGCATACTATAAACCTAGGAGGTTTAGATTTCTGTGGGTGCATAGGATTGAATATTGTTGAAGTGGGAAGTCTTAGAATTCGCAGGCTTTGCGAATAACTATGAAGTGTGGTATTTCATAGGTCTATGAACTAAATTCATGTTGATTAAGGTTTAGTTTAGTGGCGGAGCCTTCTTAAATACTCAGATGGAGTAAGATGTTAAATTTTGGAGAGATTGACTATTACTACCGTTGTGCGTTCCTCTTTTGTCTCTGTTATAGATATTCTTATATTTTTGAATTCTAATATATATATACGTTTTGTTTTTACAAATACCACTAATTTTCTATGTTCTTATAAATTCTATTTTCGAAGCGATTTTTTTTTAAAAAATTCTAGTTATTTTGTCAGGATGCCACCTCGTCGTAGAGAACGAAGCATGTCGGATCTGAATGCGATCGAGAACGAAAGGGAAGCAAACCCGAGTGCTTCCGACGTGTTACGAGCAGCTGCACATCAGTTAATTGATGACCTTGTGCAAAATCCCACGGGTCGCCAGCGTAATTTCAATGAAGGGGGTTGTACTGTTGAGCAATTCAATCGTATGCACCCTCCTTTATTTGATGGGAGAGGCGATCCAACTTTGGCGGAGGATTGGGTTCAGGACATTGAGGAGATTTTGCGAGTCCTAACTTGTACTGAGGAGCAAAAAGTGGCGTACGCCACATTCAAGCTTACTGGGGAAGCGAAGAGGTGGTGGATCTCTGAAAGATCTATCAGGGAAGCTGAGGGGACAGAGATAGTCAGTTGGCTGCACTTCAAGCAGATCTTTCTTGAGCGCTTCTTCCCTAGCTCTTTCCGTGAGGACAAGGCTATGGAATTTGCCACCTTGGTTCAGGGAACCATGACGGTACATCAGTATGCTGCTAGGTTTACTGAGTTATCCCGTTTTGCTACTTATTTGATTCCCGATGAGGAAAAGAAGGCACGCAAATTTGAGCAAGGACTGAATGAGAAACTGTATGTGCGTGTGGTGGGCTTCCAGATTCGGAACTTCTCAGAATTGGTGAATAAAGCAACAGTTTTTGAAAGAACCCTTCAAAGAAGCGCTGCAATGCATGAACAGAGGAAAAGGACTACTCCTACTGGGTACCAGTCTGGCATGGATCAGGGACCATGGAAAAAGAGGAATGAAGGTAGTAGTTCGGGAAAAAGGCTGGTTCAGAGTAATCAACAACCCTACCAGTGTAGGACATGCAATCAAATGCACTCCGGAGAGTGCAGAAAAGGGGCGGGATTGTGTTTTCGTTGTGGCAAAACAGGTCACTACATCAGGGATTGCCCAATGCAAAATAGGAACAACCAGACATTCATACCGCCACCTCAGAGGAATGAAGTATTGGCCCGGGGCAGCAATCAACGTCCTACTGCGCCTGCTCGAGTCTTTGCACTAACACCTGGAGAAGTTGAGGGTAGGAATGACGTGATCACCGGTATGACTCTTTGGTTTTACTTCAAGGATTTATAGTTTCTACTATTTTCTTTTCTTTGATTGATTCTGGTTAAGACTTTGAATATTCTTGGTTCATGGATGAGTTTGAATGTGATCACAGGTACTCTTTCTCTGTTTTCTAATAATGCTTTTGTGTTATTTGACTCGGGAGCGACACATTCTTTTGTTTCCACGGCGTACTCTAGATTTTGCACTTTAGATACTGAAAGGTTAAGGAATAAGTTAGTGGTTGCGACCCCAACAGGAAATTCTGTAGTCTGTAGTGAGATTTTACCTGGATGCCCTCTTTCTATAGAGGGAAGACTGATGCCAGCAGATTTAATAGTTTTCCACATGGTTGGGTTTGATGTAATTTTGGGTATGGATTGGCTGGCTTCCTATCACGCCAGTATTGATTGTGCTAAAAAGGAAGTGGTTTTCAGACCCGCAAATGAAGGTGAATTTCGGTTCACAGGGTCAAAAGTGAGGTTGACTCCACCCATCATTTCTGCCATTCAGGTTGGAAAACTGTTGCATGATGGTTGTCAGGGATTCCTAGCCTGTGTGGTAGAAGCACCAAAGGGGGAAGTGATGTTGGAACAGATACCTGTTGTGAGAGATTATCCAGAGGTCTTCCCTGAAGATTTATCGGGACTTCCACCTGAGCGGGAGGTAGAGTTTGCTATTGAGTTAGTTCCAGGCACGGCACCCCTTTCGAAAGCACCTTATCGCATGGCGCCATCTGAATTAGCGGAACTCAAAGAGCAGTTGCAAGATTTGTTAGATAAGGGTTTCATCAGGCCCAGTGTTTCACCTTGGGGAGCTCCAATTCTTTTTGTAAAGAAGAAGGATGGATCGATGAGAATGTGTATCGATTATCGGGAACTTAATCGGGTGACCATAAAGAATAAGTACCCGCTACCCCGTATAGAAGATTTGTTTGATCAGCTTCAGGGTGCTCAAGTATTTTCGAAGATTGATCTTCGATCAGGTTACCACCAGTTGAAGATCAGAGCTGAAGACGTGGCTAAGACGGCGTTCAGAACCCGTTATGGCCATTATGAGTTTTTGGTCATGCCTTTTGGCCTGACTAACGCCCCAGCCGTATTTATGGACTTGATGAACAGGGTGTTCCATGAGTTTTTGGATAAGTTTGTGGTTGTCTTTATTGATGATATACTGATATACTCCAAAAGCGAGACCGAGCATGAAGAACATTTGAAGTTGGTACTTGGGACACTCAGAGACAAGCAGTTGTTTGCTAAGTTGAAGAAGTGTGAATTTTGGCTTGATTCAATCACGTTTCTGGGGCATGTAGTTTCGAAGGATGGTATTTCAGTGGACCCAGGAAAAGTGGAAGCCGTGGTTAATTGGTCGGCACCGAGGAATGTTCATGAGGTTAGAAGTTTTTTGGGATTGGCGGGGTATTACCGTCGATTCATTGATGGGTTTTCCAAGATAGCAGTTCCTCTCACTGCACTCACCAGGAAAAATAATAGGTTTGAATGGACAGCAAAGTGTGAAGAAAGCTTCCAAGAGTTGAAACAGAGATTAGTGTCAGCCCCAGTGTTAACAGTTCCCACAGCTAGAGGCGGATTTGTTGTCTATAGCGATGCTTCTAGGCTTGGTTTGGGGTGTGTATTGATGCAACATGGGAAGGTTATAGCTTATGCCTCACGCCAACTGAAAGTGTATGAACAGAATTATCCCACTCATGATCTGGAACTCGCGGCAGTCATTTTTGCACTTAAGCTTTGGAGACATTACTTGTATGGAGAAAAGTGCGAAATTTATACGGATCACAAGAGTTTGAAGTATTTCTTTACCCAAAAAGAATTAAACATGAGACAAAGGAGGTGGCTTGAGTTGATCAAGGATTATGATTGCACCATTAATTATCACCCAGGCAAAGCTAATGTTGTAGCCGACGCTCTAAGTAGGAAGTCAGTGGGACCGACAATTGCAGCTATTACCACTCAGCATAGGTTGTTGATGGATTTAGAAAGAGCCGGTATCGAAGTCTTTTCTAGTGATACAAGTGCTGTCATGGCCAGTTTAGTGGTTCAACCTGCTTTGATAGATAGAATCAAAGATGCTCAGAAAGTGGACTCAGAGTTGGTGAAGCTAAGGGAAGAGATCGGAAACGGGGAAAAACCTGATTTTTGTATTTCCAAGGATGGAGTTTTGAGGTTTAGAAGTAGAGTATGCATACCTGCTGATGATGAACTAAAAAGGTTGATTCTTGAAGAGGCACACCGTTCTTTGTATACTGTTCACCCAGGGAGTACCAAGATGTATCGGGATTTGAGAGAGTCCTTTTGGTGGAATGGCATGAAAAGGGAAATTGCTAAATTCGTAGAACAATGCCTGACCTGCCAACAAGTGAAGGCGGAACATCAGAGACCTGCAGGATTATTACAGCCACTTCAGATTCCAGAGTGGAAATGGGAACATATCTCCATGGATTTTGTGACAGGTCTACCAAGGACCGTAAGCGGGCAAGATGCTATATGGGTGATCGTGGATCGCTTATCGAAGACCGCCCGTTTTGTGCCCATTAAGGTTTCTTATAAACTAGAGAAACTAGTTGAACTGTATGTGCGGGAGATAGTGAGGTTGCATGGAGTACCGGTATCCATTGTGTCGGATAGAGATCCTCGCTTTACCTCGAAGTTCTGGCAAAGCTTACAGGAGGCAATGGGTACTCAGCTAAGTTTCAGTACTGCTTTTCATCCTCAGACAGATGGACAGTCAGAAAGAACTATTCAGATTTTAGAAGACATGTTGAGGGCATGCTTGATGGATTTCAAGGGATCTTGGATGCAACATTTACCATTGGTTGAGTTTGCATATAATAATAGCTTCCAGGCTAGCATTGGGATGGCACCTTACGAGGTTTTGTATGGCAGGAGATGTAGGTCTCCATTGTATTGGGATGAAGTAGGTGAAAGGAAACTTCTAGGGCCAGAGATTATTCAGCAGACCACCGAAAAGATAGATATCATTCGGGCTAGAATGAAAGCAGCTCAAAGTCGACAGAAGAGCTATGCAGATAAACGCCGCCGTCAGTTAGAATTTGCGATGGGAGATAAGGTTTTCTTGAGAATTTCACCAATGAAAGGAGTTATGAGATTCGGAAAGAAAGGTAAGTTGAGTCCTAGATACATTGGGCCGTTTGAGATTCTTGATCGGTTTGGACCGGTGGCGTACAGGGTGGCTCTACCACCGGCGTTCTCGGGAGTGCATAATGTGTTCCATGTGTCCATGTTGAGAAAGTATATCCATGACCCCACTCACATCATAGATCATGAACCCTTGCAGATTCAAGAGGACATGACCTACACCGAGGAACCATTGCGGATTCTGGACAGGAAAGAGCAAGTGTTGCGGAATCGAACTATTTCTTTGGTTAAAGTATTGTGGAATAATCATGCTATCAATGAAGCATCTTGGGAATTCGAGGAAGAGATGCGAGTAAAGTATCCTCACTTGTTCGAAATAAATTATTATAGCTTGTAACGAATTCCGAGGACGGAATTCTTGTAAGGGGAGGAGAATGTAAGGCCCTGCCTCTTCATCAAAGTGGCCCGGATCAGTGCGTGAAAATGGCCCAGCCATTTTCATGTTTAGTGAGAATCCTGAACGACGTCGTTTTTGAGGTGAGTGTTTTCTCCTTCAACTTCCGTTTCTTTCCGCATTTCTCTGTTTTCAGTTTCAGTTTCTCCCGCATCTCTCTCGCGCACGTCTCTCTTTTCTTTTCGGTTTCATCTTTATTTCCTGTTGTTGGCATTAGTTTGAGTTTCCGAATCCCATGCCCTAGACCTCCTCACGTGGATTTCTGTTGCTGTGTTGCTTCTGGTTTCCCGAGTGTTGCCGTCTGCTATACTCTGTTTTTCCTCCATTTCTGCATTTTGGTTTTCATCTGCAACTCACGGGCATCAATTCGCATCCCCTCCATTTTCGATTGGTAAGGGTTTCTTTCTCATCCAAGTATCGGTTTCTCCTTCTGTAACCGTGCGATTTCTGCTTCTTAGTTTTGGGTTTGGTTTATCTTCTTTTTGATGCAATATCTGTTTTGGCTGTGAGTTTGAGTAGTTTTTGTGAGTTTTTCTGGTTGTTGCGTGGTGAGTATTTCGGGTTGGTGTTTTGTCCTAGGTTTGGATTATTTGAAGTTTCATTGTAGTGGAATTGTTGGAATGGTGGTGGAGAAAATATTTGGAAGTGTTAGTTTATACTTTATGTTATGGAGTTGGGAATGGAAAGTTGTGTAGTGTAAACTGGTTTTGTTGGCAAAATCTGCGTACTTCGCTCGAGCAGACTGTCGAGCGCGATTCGAGCGAGCAGCCAAATGAGCATTGGCTTGAGCGGAGTGTCGAGCGAGACTCGAGCGAACCTCTCTGTCTTGCTTTAGCTCGAGCGGAGTGTCGAGCGAGACTCGAGCGAACCTCTCTGACTTGCCTTCGCTCGAGCGGACTGTCGAGCGAACTTGGCTCGAGCCAACTGTCAAGCCAACTTTCAGCAAACACTTTTTCAGTTCCGAATCAGTCTCCACTTAAAGCCAACGTACTGAGTTTAGTATAGAATATTTTGGATCGAAGTTTGGGCTGTCCGGATTGTTATTTGGCTAGTTAAGTTTGATTAAACTCGTTGAATTATGATCTAGAGTTTGAGTTCTTGAGTTGTTTAAGACCAATTGTGTATTGTTGGATTTTAATTTTTAGTTTATATTATCTTATGAATAGGTGGCGAGACGGATAGAGACCGTATCCAAGTCATAGATAATACACTGCAGGAGTCAGGTAAGCGGGGTTCCTATGCTAGGTTTTATACAAGTTAATAAGACTGAGGTTGATTTTCTGAAAACTTTGCATATTTTGTGTTGTGTTGGGAACTTGTGAAAATAAAGATCAACCTCGGTCACTCATCTGCATACTCATGAAATCTGTACGAAAAAGGGAAAAATATGTTCTGGCATGCATTGTGTAGACATGAGCTAAATTCTGTCATGTGGTTTCTGAAATCTGAAAAATGAGCGATATTGAGAATATGAAAAGTTGTACATTTATTTAGAAAGATGTTCTGACTTTTGTGTTCAGTGTCGGTAAACTGTCTGATTCTGTTTCGGTACTCTGTATTATTTTGATATAACATTTGAAAACCTTTGGCATGGTGTACTGGTTTTTGTATCTGACTCTGTCTCTGCTTTGCTCTGCTCTGCTCTGTTATGCTCTGCTCTGTTTGGGTTGGTACCAACTTCTCTGTCTCTGAGTGCACCCACTTTGGAAACAAAGTGGCTTTATTGTGGTCTTTCCTGTGTGCACACTTGGGGCTCCGAGAAGAATAAAGGAAAGATTTCACCTCTGTCTCTGCCTGGTTTGGCCACCGGGGTTAGCACAACCCTACCACGGGGGTGAAACATGGTCTCTGCTCTGTTTGATGCTCTGTTTTGATTTGATGATGATACTCAGTTTATGTTATGCCAAAGTACCATGGGTTTTACTTGTTTTTAAAACCATCGCTCTGTTATTTTGAAAATATGTTCTGTTCTGCATGATAACTCTGGAAAAATATTTTGTTCTGCATACTCTCCTTGATAAATGCTCATGTTTGCACGCTAGCATATGATTTCTGCTTACTGAGTTGTTGATGACTCACCCCTATCATTATAATATTTTTCAGATGATGTGGTGAGTCCAAATGAGGACCTGGATTAGAATGCTCTTTGTGTCTAAAGCTGAGAAGATGTTGGTAGAAGGACTTCTGGTGTTCTTAGTTTTAATATCTTTGGGTTTTATTTATGTCTTGAGTTTAGTAAGATTTATGAAATATTTAGTTGGTTTGTTATGACTATCGGGAAGTTATGGACCCCTTTGATTTATTAATATTGCATTAAAGATTGTGTGGAGTTTATAATGAGATTATTGAGAAGATTTGAGATTGATTTTCATTTATGAAGTTGTTGGAGATTATCCTTTGGATGTGTTGGGAGACATGTTTATGAGTGACAGGTAGTAATTCTCCAAGCCACCCGGGTTTGGGGCGTTACAAATGTGGTATAGATCAATGCATTTAGCCATATATATTGACTGAATTCTGGTATCTAAAACTCAATTATAGCACAAAATTAATATGATGCGTGGATTTTCAGGACTTCTACAATTTTCTGTTGGATTTTGGATCAGACGCGATGACAGATCAAGTAGATGTCTCAAAAGGGATCACAGTAAAAAGATATTCAACATATTTGAGTTCCTTAAGGTCTTCTCCTGGTGTTGTAGGTGATTTGGGGAGTTTGATGAATGGTGTCATTAAAAAGAAACTCAAGATCATCCCGGAAAATGTGGAGTGAGTTTTCTCCTAATTTCTGATTGCAGGAAAAAAAAAACAAAAAAAAAAAAAAAGATCAATTGCTGAAACTGTGTATATATGTACTGGTCCATGAAATTAGAAGTATGAGGGCTTCCTTTACAGGTGGGAAGGGCAGTCAGAAACTGTTTTCACAAAGCTTGTGGGCGATTTTATGAAACCAAGGATCAGTGAGGTAAGGAGATCAATTAATGAGTGAAGTTTGTAAAGTCTGATTTCTTGATGATTGCAACCAATATTTTAGGGCAGGAAAATTCCATTTTTTTCCCTTCATAAATTCACTAAGAAAAGTAATTAAAAGTTAATTTCTTTGATCACATTTTTATTTTCTTTAAAAGATCTTTTTAAGTGACCAAATCCTTGTTAATATATATTTTACAGGTCGATGAGCTCCTTGCTAAAGGAGTGAATGTGACTGTTTACAATGGGCAAGTAAGATTAATAATCAGTACTTCTATTTTTTCAAGGATGGTAGTACTGTTAAGTACTTGAGGCGAAATATCATTAGTTGTTATCAAATTCGACATAATTTGGTTTATTTATGTCATTGTAATTTTAATATTTTCATCAATATTGGTGGGAATATTCATATTAATTACTATAGTACTCATATTGTAACATTGACAATATATATATATATATATATAGAGGCCAGGGCTGATCATGACATGATATATAGTTTGGCTGCTTGTTAATTGCAGCTTGATCTTATATGTGCAACCATGGGGACGGAAGCCTGGATTGAAAAACTCAAGTAACTCTCTAATCTCTTTCTAATTCCTGTAATATTCTTTCTTTTTTTTTCCCTGCCATCTTGAAATGGTGTTTGTGTTCTCTCTCTCTCTCTCTCTCTCTCTCTCTCTCTCTCTCCCTCTCTCTCTATATATATATATAATATATACGTGTATGATCAGGTGGGAAGGGCTACTTAATTTCTCGAGCACGATCAGAACCCCTCTCTACTGTGGAAATAATACAAGAACAGAGGGTTTCCTCAAGTCATACAAAAACCTACATTTCTATTGGATTCTTGGAGCAGGCCACTTTGTAAGTCTTTCTTCTTCTTTTTGTTAAGAGCACGGTATCCAAATTTATTGATTATCCTCACTTTTTACGAAAGAAAATTGTGATTACAACCGGATAGCTGGAAATTACATCCCATTTTAAATTCCAAACCTAATTATCAAAAAATGAACTGCAAGAATATAAATAAAGAATATGTTTGTTTTTTATCTGTTGGCAATAACGTGATCATTCCCCCATGATCATTAATACCATGGAATTAGCTCATATATAATAATTATCATTTTCAATTATATTTTTAGTGAGTATTGATATATACACAACATATTGCATAATATATTATACAATAATATTATAAAATGAGGATATTTTTATAAAATGATATTAATTTTATAAGATATTTTATAAAACTATTCTTCATTTGTAAATCATTTTTCATTTTTAATTCCATTACTTCACAGAAATAAGGATCTTAATTAGATCGGAACAATTTTATCGATCGACAAGAACTAGTTGTAACAATTCAGAAATGAAAGAATAGAACAGAGAGCATAAAGCATGAAGGTCTGGAAAGCTTTGCACTGTATTTTCTTGAATGATTTGCACGATACAAGAAGGTTCTCTTATACACACTCTGCTCTAACAAACTAACAGAATCCTATATACGAAAATAGAAAACCAGCTAATTAAAGTAATATGTGCAGAAAGTAATAAAAGAAATAAAAATAGAATACAAGTGAAAGTAGAACGGGCAGATTGTTATCCTTTTCCAGAACGACTTGTAGTTGTTGTTGTGGGTGGAAAACGACTTGTAGCTGCTGCATGTTCAGTGTCTAATAGCCCCTGCAAGATGGAGAATAGAGATTTACTATTCCCATCTTGGATAAGTGTGATTGGAGGAGAGAAAAAGGTAGTGCTTTTGTGAAAATGTCTGCTAGTTGGCAGTGGGAAGGGACATGGGCAGGGGTGATACTACCTTCTTGGATCTTGTCTCTGATTAGTTGACAATCCAACTTGATGTGCTTCGTTCGTTCGTGAAAAACTGGATTTGCAGCAATGTGTAGAGCTGCTTGGTTGTCACACTAAAGGAAGGCAGCTTGCGGATGTGAAACTCTCAAATCAATGAGCAAGTATCTCAACCAAGTAAGCTCAGAACATGTGGAGGCCATGGAACGGTACTCGGCTTCAGCTGAGAAACGGGAAACCACAGATTGTTTCTTTGTCTTCCATGAAACCAGTGAGGAGCCAAGGAGAATGCAATAGCCTGTAACCGAGCGACGAGTGTCGGGGCATGAGGCCCAATCGGAATCACAATATGCCTTGAGCTGGAGCTGAGATTCAGATGACAGTAGAATGCCTTGTCCAGGGGCTGCTTTAATATATCTAAGTATATTGTGAGCAGTGGCTAAATGTGTAGTGGTGGGATGATCCATGTACTGACTCAAGAGTTGGACAGCATAACAAATGTCAGGCCTAGTGATTGTTAAGTACAATAGACGCCCAATCAGCCTACGATAAGGACTAGGATCTTGGAGAGGATCACCAGAAGTTTTGCATATCTTAAAATTCTGGTGGAGGGGCAGTTTGAGAGGCTTGCTGCCAAGTGTGCCCGAGTCAGCTAAAATGTCTAAGGCATACTTTCGTTGGCATAGATGGATCCCTTTTGAAGATTGGGCAACCTCCAACCCAAGAAAGTAGCGCAAAGATCCAAGATCCTTGATTTTAAAATGAGTGTTAAGGAAAGTTTTGAGAGAAGCAATTGTGGTTGGACAATTTTCAGCCACAATAATATCATCAACATAAACTAGTAAGGCAGTAAATGAAGTGCCATCTAGTTTAGTGAAAAGGTTGTAATCAGCTTTTGATTACTCAAAACCAAAGAGAATAAGGGAGGAAGAGAACTTGGAATACCATTGTCTCGAGGCCTGCTTGAGGCCATAAATGCTCTTAAGCAGTTTACACACTTGATGAGGGCCTCCTTTGTTGTAGCCGGGTGGTTTTCGCATATAAATCTCCTCTTCTAGGCTGCCATGGAGGAATACGTTGTTGACATCAAATTGGTGAAGAGACCAGCCTCGAACAGCAGCTACAGAAAGTAAAACTCGGACTGTGACCGACTTAGCAACTAGGGAAAAAGTCTCTGTGTAGTCAACTCCTTCCTGCTGTGTAAAGCCCTTGGCGACAAGTCTTGTTTTCAGCCTCTCAATGGTCCCATTAGAATTAAATTTTATTTTGTAGACATATTTACAGTCGATGGCTTCTTTTCCAGCAAATCAGTGATGATCTAAGTATGATTCTGTTCTAAGGCTTGCAGTTCAGTGTTTATAGCTTGACACCAGCCAGGGTCTTTCAAAGCTTGCTTATATGTTTGTGGTTCAAAAACAGTGGAAATTGAAGTGGAAAAAGCAGTAAAAGAGGGAGAAACTTTCTGGTATGTGAGAAAATTTGTTAAAGAATAAGGATTACCAGTTGCGGCAGAAAGTGAATTGGACAACAATAGTGATGAAGCAGGAATTGAGGCCTGTTGACAGTGGAAGTCTTGTAAGTACTGGGGAGCTCTCCTCAGTCTTGTTGACCTGCGGGGTGGGGGGTTAACAACAGTGTTTGAGGGGGAAATGGGAGGGGTAGGTCTGGGAGTTGGAGCAATGGGAATAGTTGCTGAGTGAGAGGAATCTGGTGCTGCAGAAGCTGGAAAATTTGAGGGTAAAGATGAGTTGACAGAATCTGTTGAAGGGAGAGGAATTGAGTTGGAAGTGTGAGTTGGAAAGTCAAGAGAGTAAAAACCAGGTTAGGGGTATTAGATGTGGTAGAGGTGGGTGAAGGCAATAATTGAAATGGAAAAACTGATTCATGAAAGACAACATCCCTAGAGACAAAGGTGGATTTTGTGACAAGATCAAGGAGTTTATATCCTTTGATACCAAAAGGATATCCAAGAAGGATACACATGCGACCTCGAGGATCAAATTTTTTTCTACCATGGGAAAGGGTAGTTGCAAAACAAAGGGATCCAAAAACTCTTATGTGAGCATAAGTGGGTTTGGAGTGGAATAGAAGCTCATATGGAATTTTGTTTTGAAGAATGGGACTAGGGGTCCTATTAATGAGATACGTGGCGGTTAAGACACAATCACTCCAGTATTCAAGTGGTAAACCAGCTTGAAACCTTAGTGCACTAGCCACATTGAGCAAGTGTTGGTGTTTTCTCTCCACAACACCATTTTGTTGTGGAGTGGCAACACAACTTTTTTGATGTATAAGGCCTTTAGTGTTAAAAAAATCTGTCATTTGGAATTCATTCCCATTGTCACTTCTTAAAACCTTGATTTTAAGGTCAAATTGAGTCTCAACCAGATTGGAAAATGATGTGATATATTTTCTGGTTTCTGCTTTGTTTTGAAGTAGATATAACCAAGTGCTTCGGGTGAAGTCATCAACAATCGTTAGGAAATATTTGTAACCATTATAGGCAGTAACTGAGCATGGTCCCCAAAGGTCACAGTGTATTATTTGAAAAGGTCCAGAGGTCTTATGTTGACTATGAGGAAAGGGAAGACGATGAAGTTTAGCCAAAGGACAAATGTAACAAGGTTTGCTATTGATAGAGGAAATATTATCCTTTACAATAGGATCTGTAATTAAGCTTAAACAAGGAAACGAAAGGTGACCTAGGCGACAGTGCCAAAAGTCAATGACATCAACATTGGACTTAACAGAAGCTGAAACAGTAAATTTGGCATGTGAAAACTGTGAAAAAGTGTTGACAAGAGCTGAAGGAGAGACGGCAGTTCTTAACAAGTGGTACAAGTCATTCCGTACTTCACCCTTCCCAATCGTTGTCCAAGAGAAAAGGTCCTGAATAAGGCAACAATCAGACAAAAAAACTAGACAGCATGTGAGAGAGTTAGCCAATTTCTTGGCTGAGATTAAATTAAAATGGATGGAAGGAAGGAATGCATAGAACCTCATGTAGGCAAAGTGATGGTGTTAGTTGGACAGTGCCAATGTGGGTGACAGGAGCTTCAGTGCCATTTGGTAACTTAACAGAGTAGGAAACATGTGCAGTGATTTGAGTAAACAATGAAGTGCAGCAGACCATATGGTCTGTTGCACCTGTGTCAATGATCCAAGAACTATCAAAAGAGTGGAAGGTGTTGTGTGTGTAGGTAGAGAGACAAAGGGAGGTACCAGAGAGATTGGAAGGTGTGGAGGATTGATTGGCAGGTTGATGATTGGACTGAATCTGTTGAGGAGATGGCTGAGCAGCAATGGAAGGCTCCCTTGGCCGAAGTAAAGCTATTAACTGTTGATACTGAGACCTTGTGAGACCCACTCTTTCATCACTAACTTCCTCAAGGTTAGAAGCAGAAGATGACATAGATTGAGTAGCAAAAACAGCAGAGGTATGAGGCTTGTTAAAGAGTTTATGGCCTGGTGGGTAGCCATGCAATTTGTAACACTTCTCCATGGTGTGTCCAGACAATTTGCAGTGGGAGCACACGGGGGCCTCTGCATTACCAGCTTTGAAACATGTTTCAAAAGTGTGGCCTGAAATTTTACAATGGGTGCAATAAGCTCGGTCTTTCTTTGGGAAGAGTCGTGACTGAGGTGAGTATTTGGCATTTGGAACAAAAGGTCTTTTAACAGCTAAGGCCATGGAATCAAGGGAGGGGGAATGAGAGAGGAGCTGGTGTTGATGTTCCTGTTGTTGGATGAGGGAAAAAACTTTGGTGACAGAGGGTAAGGGATCTAGGAGCATGATTTGGTCACGAACATTGGAATATGTATCATGTAAACCCATAAGAAATTGAAATACACAGTCACGCTGGGATCGATCTAACAGTGTTTTCATGGTGCCACAATTGCAAACGGGGATTGGGTCATATATCGAAAGTTCATCCCAGAGAGTTTTTAGCTTACCATAGTAAACACTTATAGAGTCATTGTCTTGGAGAAGACTAGCTAGGGTTTTCTTGAGCTGGAAGATGCGGCGGCCATTCTGTTGGGAGAAACGATCCTGAAGATCAGACCAAATGTCACGCGCGTCATCAACGAACACCACGCTGGACTTGATAGAGGGGCTGATCGAATTCTGGATCCACGAAACCACCATGTCATTGCAACGCTCCCAGAGCTCAAAGAGGGGATCGGCTGGGTTAGTTGGTTGAGGGATTGTGCCAGTGATGAACCCCAATTTGTTCTTAGCACGGATTGCCCGTCGCATAGCACGCGACCAAGTAGGATAATTAGCAGTCGTGAGTAAATCGGTGACTAGAATCACGGCGGGGTTGTCACCGTTGTCTAGTCGAAAAGAGTTGTTGTGGTCACTCAAGTTCAAGTATCGAGCCATATTGATGGCACGAGAGGTGTTTGCAGAATTGTCTGTGTGGGTAGAGAAAGAATCGACAGAACTTTCCAGATTGTCCTCCATGGCGGGATTCTCTCAGGCTCTAGATACCATGTAACAATTCAGAAATGAAGGAATAGAATAGAGAGCATAAAGCATGAAGGTCTGGAAAGCTTTGCACTGTATTTTCTTGAATGATTTGCACGATACAAGAAGGTTCTCTTATACACACTCTGCTCTAACAAACTAACAGAATCCTATATACGAAAATAGAAAACCAGCTAATTAAAGTAATATGTGCAGAAAGTAATAAAAAAAATAAAAATAGAATACAAGTGAAAGTAGAACGGGCAGATTGTTATCCTTTTCTAGAACGACTTATAGTTATTGTTGTGGGTGGAAAACGACTTGTAACTGCTGCATGCTCAGTGTCTAATACTAGTACTGCCAGTGCTTGCACACTTGACATGTACTTCAAGTTTTCCTCATAATGAAAGTAATGTACGTACGTGCTAGCTTGGGGCCACCGCTTTAAAATTTTGCCCTAGTTGTTGCAGTACTCGTCTCTCGCACCATGCATGCTTCATTTTAAAGAAATCTGATCAGATCAGGAAGTGATCCCTCTTTAGATAAGAAAAACAAGAAAAGGAAAAACACCTTCTTTCATGAGCTGCATGTTTTTTGAGCTAACCCTATATCTGCATATATGCATGAGTGCTGACATAATGAGTAATAATCATGACCTGAGAGAGAGAGTGGCAAATAGTCTGAGTAATTTTTTTTTTTTATACATGAGGAGGGGATTCAATCCTTAGTTCTTAATGAGAAATCAAAATATTACCAATTGATTCAAAGGATCTGGGCAAATAGCCTGAGTAATTAAGAATGTGAGATTGTTGTTTAATTTGTTTGCATGAATAATTAAGGAAATGCTTATTCTGATCTTTGCATGCATGCAGGTACCTAGTGATCAGCCCTGTGTTGCATTAAACATGGTCGGTGCCATTACGCAGTCCCCAGCGGCTTCTTGGTAGAAATTAAGGAAAAATGCCATTCCAACGGTACTATTAGCCAACCAGGAAGAGGGTTGCCTGTAAGCTGGTTCAGACGCATGATAGTCAACGAGCAAACCATATACATATATATATATATATATATAGAGAGAGAGAGAGAGAGAGAGAGAGAGAGAGAGAGAGAGGTGCAATACTATATATGTTTGATCAATATCGTTCCGCAGTTCATGTATTTAGTTTAAATTAAATAATTTACTATCTTGTCTTAAATCTGTATTTATTTCAAAAGCTTAAACTAGTATAAATATTTTAGAAGGGAGTTTCATAATTTAATTTGTAATTTAACACCTTCCTCTCGCGCGTATAAGTCCAACACATAAAATATTTATTTCAAATGATGGGATGAAGTTTGGTTGTGTAGTAATAATTAGAGCTGTAAATAAATAATGCTACTCGATTGGCTCGATTAAACTCATTTGACTCTATTCGATTATTAAATAATAAATAGGTTGTTGGTGAACAAAAAGTTAGATTCGATTATTAAATTAGACAAAGTACTTGTATATATAAAATTCACCCGACTCAATTAAAGTTAATGAGCATGCATGCTCGTATAAAGTTAATTAAGCTCGACTCGTCAGCTCGTTGATCATATATTAACACAGATATATTAATATATAAATGTAAATCCTGTTATATATGTGTAAAGTTTATTATATATAGTATATATAATATATATTAATTATGATGAACATATGTGTGTATATATGATTCATTAACTTATATATAATGAGTATCATTGTTTCATGTGTATGTTATAAATAACTGATATCTTATATTAGTATAATTTATTAGAGTTGGATAAGAACCAATTAGCCATATATATAGTCTTGTAGTATTTAATTGTATTTGCAAATAATTGAGAATAACTATAATTGTAAAAATAAATTTATATTTAATTGTATATTGTGAGTAAGAATATTATGTTATATATTTTACTTTTTAATTTTATTTTTTAAAAATAATTTTTTTCAAAAAAATTAATAAATGAGTCGAGCCAAACTCTCGATTTGATTTTTAGTCGAATCTCGAGTTGAGTTTGGACATAATAACGTACGTTTTATTCGAGTTGAGTCCGAACATCTAAAACTTGTGGCTTTAGCATTATTCTTATACAAAAATGTCCACTAACAGTACCCCAAAATGCCCCTTTTTTGTGTGCACTTCCTCATGGCTTTTAGCATTATTGTTATACGTACAAAAATGTCTTCCATATAAAATTTAGTGGTAAAAAGATTGTGAAAAGAGTTAGGTCTTTATGCCCAATATAAGGTATAAAACCTAACAAAGTGCAACACACTACAAGAGATTGGACTTTTTACAAGAAGAAATAAATAAATAATCGTTGCAAATAGCCTATTTTTCGTTGTAAAAGACTATTTGCAACAATGATTAGTCGTTGGTTCCACTCTCAGTACGTACAAGTACGTCTGGTAAAAAACATGCAACACATTGCTCTAGGAATTAAATCTATAAATGGTCCCAATATTGGATGCAGGGCAGGGAAGCAGAAAATGAATCATAAAATAGCTAGATTTTATTGTCTAAGTGCTCTTTTGTGCTCTTAGAGTGGAATTTGTTAGCATTACCCAAGACTTATAGAAAATTATAATATCCTTATAGTTAGAAAAAGAATGATCATCACTTTGGTATGGTATAATCTGATCAGTGATCGATTAAGCTTAGATTCAATGATTGAGAGGATCCCCACTTTATTTTTGGGAATACCTTATAATTATAAAGGCAAGCTAATCCCTAAGTTTTCATTTGTTGGTAACTTCAAATTTGATCATCCGAAGAATCGTTCGTAAGTCTCTCTCTCTCTCCTCCAGTTGGCGACAGAGGAGAAGTTAGTTAGTCTCCTTTATTCTCGTGTGGAGTAAGGGGAGCTGAAGTTAGCCATTGATGGTGGTGGTGAAGATCGAAGATGGAGGAAATTGAAGTCGAATGGGAGCGATTAAGACTGAATGATGAGGAGAGCATTCCGATAACTGTGAATTTGGAAAATATGGAGGAATTACGGAGAAAGGGGGAAAGGAGCTTAGTTGGAAAAATATGCTCAGATCGAACGATCAGCAAGGAAACTGTGAGGAAGATGATGGAGAAGATCTGGCGAGTAAACATGAGTATGGAATTTACTGAGATTGGAACAAATACTTTTGTGGTGACCTTTGCAAACCGTGGAGATAGAAACAGAGTTCTTGCGGGATGCCCATGGCTATTTGACAGTCATCTGTTTGCCCTTAAATCGTTTGATGGAAGTACGCAGGCTCACCTTTTGGATTTCACAATGGCAACCTTTTGGATCCAGATGTACAACCTGCCGCTTGGAGGAATGAATTGCAAGATGGGGGAATTGATTGGTAAATCCATTGGGAAGGTTCTAGAAGTGGAAGGTGAGGAGAATGAGGTGGCTTGGGGTCGCTTTCTGAGGGTGAAGGTGGAGTGCGAGCTTACAAAACCTTTAGCCCGAGGAAGAACAGTGAGTTTTGAAGGAAAGTAGCTTTGGATTCCATTTAGGTATGAAAACCTACCTAGAATATGCTTTCGTTGTGGTTGTATAATGCGCTCAAAGAAGGGGTGTTTGGGTGGAGAGTTGGGGGATATAAATGAAGATATTGACTCAAAACAGTTTGGAGTTTGGATGAGGGCCTCAACAGTTAGACGTAATCGGGCAGATAGGCAACCAAAAGCTCTGGGAATGGGAAAGAATTCCACTAATACTGATCAAGGGGAAAATGGAAAGGAGGTGACAGGTGGAGGTGTATTGAGGAAGGAAAAGGGGAGCATGGAAGATGGTATTGAGACAACAGAGGTGGTTGAGATGACTCAAGGGTTGAGAAGCAGAAGTTGATCAAAGTAGAACAAACTTTGGTGCCAAAAACAGTGAGCTCAACAGTAGATCCTAAGGAGGTCCTCTCACTTGCTACTAATAGTGAATCCAACTCAGCAAGCTTAATAAATGTTAATCAACAAAAGAAGGGAAGAGCTAGTAGCTGGAAGAGGAGAGCTCGTGTCCTTAAAATCTATGGTGAGTCTCAACCTTCTAATTTGATTTTGAAAAGAAATGCTATTGATAATGCAGACGGGATGGGACCTATGGAGGGAAGGGGAAAAAGATTGAAAAGGGGAAGTGTTGGGATGGAAGGTATGGATTCAAATTGTATGGTGGAGGCTGCTGAGCAGCCCCACCAAGACCAATGAAAACCTTAGTATGGAACTGCCGAGGGCTTGGCAACCCTCGGACAGTTCAAGACCTTAACCTCATGGTTAAGGTAAGGAGGCCAAGCTTGATTTTTCTAATGGAAACAATGGTGAAAGCAGGAAGAATAGAGGGGTTAAAAAACAAGTTAAAAATGAAGGGCTGTTTTGTGGTTGATTCTTTAGGAAGGAAGGAGGTCTGGTTCTCTTTTGGACTAGTGAAGTTATGGTGGAGATTATCAATTTTTCTCAATGGCATATTAATGCCATGGTTAAAAATGATAATGGAAAAGAATGGTTGTTTATTGGTTTTTATGGGCACCCAGAGGCTGCCAAGAGGAAGTTCACATGGGAGCTATTGTCCAGTTTAAAACCTAGGGAGGGAAGAGCTTGGTGTGTAGCGGGGGACTTTAACGAGATTTTGACACAAGATGAAAAGAAAGGGGGACAGATGAGACCTGAGGGTCAGATGGGGATGTTTCGTGATGCTTTAGAAATAAATGAGCTCTTTGATATGGGCTATGTGGGGGATTGCTTTACATGGAGTAATGGTCATGCTAATCATACTTTTACAAAAGAAAGATTAGACAGATATGTAGCAAATAAGGAATGGAGAGGAAGCTTTCATTTAGTCAAGGTGGAAGGTTTGGTTGCAAGAAGTTCAGACCATAAACCTTTGCTAATGACTGCTAGTACTGGAAAGTTTAGGGAGAGGAGAAGAAGATTTCTGTTTAAATTTGAGGCCAGCTGGCTAAAAGAGGATGATTGTGAGGGGGTTGTGAAAAAAGTCTGGGAAAAGAAGCATTTAACACCAGAGCCAATTAAACATGTGCAGAATCTGTTGTCAAAATGCAATGATGAGTTAACAAAAGAATTCAGAAAGAAAGACAGGGAAAGAGGAAGGAATATAGAGCAGTTAACAAAAAGGATAAAGGAATTGCAAGATATGGAGGATCCCGAGGCTGTAGTTGAACTGAGAGAACTGAAAAAAGAGGTTGGGAAGTTGCTTGAGCAGGAGGATCTAAGATGGAAACAGAGGGCAAAGATGAATTGGTACAAATTGGGAGATAAGAATACAAAATTCTTCCATGCTTGTGCCAATCAGAGGAAGAAAAGAAATAGAGTGTTGTTTGTGAAGGATGCTCAATCAGTATTGAGAACTGAGGAAAATGAGATAGCTGAAGCTTTTAGGAGGCATTTTTCTGAAGTGTATAGATCTGAATCCCCACCAAGGGAGGCTATTGAGGAATGTATACGCCCCATTGATAAAAGAATAACAAGTTATATGAATGAGAAGTTAGAAAAAAGCTTTAGTAGGGAGGAAGTGGAGGTAGCTTTACGAGACATGGGTCCTCATAAATCTCCTGGCCCAGATGGATATAGTGCTTGTTTTTACCAAAAATTATGGAGGACTGTGGGTGAAGGGATCAGTAAAGCAGCTTTGAGTTTTCTGATTGATGGCAAGTTTGAAAAATCTCTGAATTTCACATACATAGCATTGATTCCAAAGCTGTTTGAGCCTATGGAGGTGGGGGATTTCAGGCCAATAAGCTTGTGCAATGTCTTGTACAAGCTCATTGCAAAAACGTTGGCAAATAGATTGAAGAAAGTGTTAAATGGTGTGATCTCACAGAATCAGAGTGCCTTCATCCCTGATAGATTAATCATGGATAACATAGTGGCAACCTATGAAGCACTTCACTCTATCAAAACCAGACTAAAGAATAAGATGGGGACAATGGCCTTGAAGTTAGACATCTCAAAAGCCTATGACAGAGTAGAGTGGTGTTACCTTGAGGCAATAATGGTGAAAATGGGCTTTGGAAGGAGGTGGATTAATTTGATCATGACATGCATTACCACTGTCTCCTATGCTGTGTTGCTGAATGGACAACCTGGAGGTGATTATTCCATCGAAAGGGCTGAGACAGGGTTGTCCCCTTTCTCCTTATCTTTTTCTATTATGTGCTGAAGGCTTGAGTGGTTTGATAAATGAGGCTGAAGGGGCAGGGTTGATTAAAGGAGTGGCAGTGGCAAGAGGTGGAGTAAAGCTTACTCACCTCCTCTTTGTTGATGACTGCATCATTTTTGGAAGGGCTTGTTGGGACGAATGGGTGAAAATAAGTGACATTTTGCAAATTTATGAAAGGGCCTCAGGGCAGTGCCTAAGCAAACAGAAAACCACTATTATATTTAGCTCAAATGGTAGGAAAAGGGATTGGGAAAGGATTATAACAGATTTGGGTGCTCGAGTTCAGAATAGCTTCGAAAAGTATCTAGGATTACCTGCAATGGTGGGGAAATCTAGATATGATACTTTTAGAGGAATCAAAGATAAAGTGTGGTTGAGACTGAGCAATTGGAAGAATAATTTCCTGTCTCCTGCTGGGAAAGAAGTCCTCTTAAAGGCAGTGATTCAATCGATTCCTACTTATTGTATGAGTGTGTTTGCACTCCCAAAAAAACTTTGTAAGGAGATAGCTAATGAGATGGGAAAATTCTGGTGGAGCTTCAAAGGAAATGATAAAAAGATAAGGTGGATGAGCTAGGACAAAATGGGAGCTTCAAAAAAATGTGGGGGCTTTGGATTTAGGGAACTTGAGAGTTTCAATAAAGCTCTTCTAGCAAAGCAGTGTTGGAGAGTTTTTAAAAATCCTGAATCTATTACAGCCAGGGTCTTACATAACAAGTATTTTAAACTTTCTGGTTTGTAGGAGGCAAAGCTAGGCAGTAAACCTTCATTAATTTGGAGGAGTTTGTGGGGGGCTTTGAACTTATTAAAAGAGGGGCTTGTGTGGAGGGTTGGTAATGGGGAGAGTATAAAAATATGGGATGATAGGTGGATTCCACAACTATCCTCTTATAAAATACAATCTCCCATCAAGTGTTTAAATGAGGTTGATAAGGTGGCAGTGCTCATTGATGGAGATAAGGGGGAGTGGAAAGAGGAGTTGGTGAAAGAAGTGTTCAATGAGGTTCAGGCTAGGATTATATGTGGTTTACCTGCCAGTAGAGCTGGTAGGCCAGATAAACAAATTTGGGCACCTTCTAAGAGTGGGGTTTTCAATGTGAAATCTGCTTACCATTTTGAAATGCAGAGGAGGAAAAGGTTGCTAGGGGAGTCCTCGAGGGTTTTTCTTGAAGATGAAGGATGGAATGGTGTTTGGAGATTAAATGTCTCGGGGGTTACAAAGCTTTTCATTTGGAAAGCTTTAAATAATTGCCTGCCAACTAGAAGGAACTTGTTTAATAGGAAAATACTTGAAAATCCTTGCTGCCCTATATGTAATCAGTATGAAGAAACTATTTGTCATGTTTTATGGAGTTGTGTTGCAGCAGTGGATGTCTGGGCAGAAAGTAGAAGTCCAGTTCAGAAATGGCCATCAGAAGAAGAGGATTTTGGGTTGTATGGAGGAAAAATGTCACAATCTTTGAGTATGGAAGAATTGGAATTGACTGCTATAGTCTTGAGGAATATCTGGTTAAGGAGGAACAGATTTATATTTGAATCATGCTTCAATAGTCCTGCTAGTATCTTTAAGCAAGCTGAAATGACAAGGACTGAGTACATGGTAGCAAATAATGCAGAATGCCCTGGAAGAAATTTTGTAGAAAGAGGGGAGGTGAGATGGAAAAAACCAAGGGAGGGGGTGACAAAAATAAATTGGGATGCTGCCTTTCTGAAGGGTACTAAGAGGATGGGGATTGGGATTGTGTTCCAAGATCAAGAAGGGATATTCTGTTATCTGCATGTATACCAAAACCAAGTGTCATGACAGCAGCTCAAGCAGAAGCTACTGCTCTATGGAAAGCTATGAAGATGTGTGATGAGTTGCAGATGGGTGAAGTTGAATTAGAAGGGGATGCTTTATGCATTGTTAAAGCTGTAAACAATAGAGAAGAAAATTGGGAGTGGGAGGTCAGACAATTGAAGATATACGGGGTTTGCTACATAACATACCTCAATGGCGTGTTACTCATACATTGAGAGAGGCAAACAAAGTAGCTGATTTTTTAGCAAAGTTTTCATTGAATGTAAGTGAAGAGTTAATATGGATGGAAGATGGCCCTGAGGGTCTGTATAGTTTGATTCTATAGGAAAAAGCTGTAAATGATTCTTATTAATGAAATTCGGAGGTATGTTTTGATTCAAAAAAAAAAAGTTTTCATTTGTTGGTTTAATTCAAATGTTGAACCTAGCTAGTGTAGAAAAATAGATGAGGATTTGCAACAATCACCAATTGATTAACTCTTCCAATATGAATATTGATATATATATATATTATCATTATACTGAAGAAGTTTAGAGCTGATCAATATGAATATCTTGGTTAGGTAGTTCATATATATGATATTCCATCGTAATATGTTTTATTTAAGATTTCAATTCTCTCGTCCTCTTGCTAGATTAGGTTATACGAATTTGTCGTATTCGATCGAGCATGTCAATTTCTACCCATCCTTTGATCCAATGGACTTATTGAATTGTTGATGGCTCGGAACCCTAAACCTCCCATATATTTTCCAACTCGGAATGACAAAGCTTTTGGACAAACAGTGCACAACAATCTGAAAGGCCACATTTGGATGTACTTAGGGAAAAGATCAAGGGTGCATGCTTAGTGTGTCCTTAGCTAGTTCGTTGCTAATTTGCTATCTTATGTGAAAAGGTAGTCCCTACTGTCTATGGGTTTAGGTACCCTCCAAGCAGTTCTAGGTTGCACGTAGCCTGCTGCATGTATTGGCCATCAAATCTTCAATCAACCATCAGTAGTGCCAATTGTTGGAAATCCAATTGCAGAAATTTTATTAAGGCTCCAAGACTTAATTTGCACAGATTTCATTCAAGCTTCCAACTGATCCCTACGTACTGATCAATTGTCTAATATTAAATATTGTTAGAAAGATAATTAAGGATGAAGATTAATTTGATCATCTATATTGTGGGAGGTCTGTACCCACATTGCAATCCTTCATGACCACTTATTTCATTTGCTAGAAAAGTATAATTTGATGACGTTTGAAAAGCTTCAATTTGAACTCTTCAGGCAAGAACAAATGCTAGGAAAGCAACATATTGCTAATGAGGCCACTTTAGCTTTATATTCCAAAAAACCTACCAACAAATTATGAATAAGAATTTCTGGTAATCAGAAATTCATCTAAGTCATTCACTGCTAATTTACTTCTATACTAATATCTAATTTAATTTTTATACTAGACTTATACTATATTGTCTAATTACATGTTATCATACTATAGTATTACATATTAATTTTGGTGTCTGATTACATATTATTATACTATAGTATTACATGTTATTATTTATATACTAGTGGCTAACTTATTTATAACTTATTTCTACACTAGACTTATTTCTAGTGTCTAATTACATGTTATTATACTTTAGTAAATTAGTATTATGTGTTGAATTAGTATTATGTGTTATTAACTTATTATACTAGATTTATTAGTTATTTTTATACTAGTGTCTAATTTATTTCTATACAAGACTTATACTATAATGTCTAACTACATGTTATTACATTAGTATTACATATTATTATACTAATGTTGAACTTATTTCTAACTTAATTATATACTAGATTTTTCAATGTCTAATTACATGTAATTATATTTTAGTAAATTAGTATATGTGTTATTAACTTATTATACTATACTTATTTAAATACTAGTGCCTAACTTATTTCTACACTTGATTATATATGGTAGTAATTCTATGATGTTTATATATACTAAACTATCATTAGTCTATTTATATTATAGTATACGTATATTATTTTATAATAATTAGCTCATACTAGTATATTATTGAATTTCACTGTATAAGTTCTAGTTATATAATTATATAACTATGCTAGTCTATATGATAAATATATAAATAAATACATATTTCTATAATATATATACAATAACGGAGTTGAATTCAGAATCAGAGTCAGAGTCGAAGGGCGAAGTCAGAGTCAAAGCCAGATCGAATCGGAGTCAGAGCGATCCAATGACACCTCTAACTCCGACTCTGACCCCGACTGAAAAGTTAAAAATATATCCAACTTCAACTTTGTTTTGTCGGAGTCGGAGTAGAGTTGGATTCGGAATCGGATTTTTAGATTTCTACTCAACCCTACTCTTACCTGTAAATTTCTCAGTCCCTCTCTCTGCTTTATGACAACCTCAATGACCAAATGTCTATGCCAGTAAGCCACTACTTGGAGCACACTGCATTGTCGTCTAGAGCTCCATTGCTGTTGAGTCATCCCTATCTTGGTCTCATCTTCCTCTTTTGTCCAATCTCTCTACACTGAGGCCTCTCTCTCTCTCTCTCTCTCTAAAAGTCTACACCTCAGCGTACGCACTGTAACCAAGAGGCACCACACCACAATTGAACCGTCGAATTTAATTGAACCATCTCTTTTCCTGTGATGACAGTTTTTAGCATTTTCAAAATATAGTAAGATAAATCCAGTATGATACTAACACATCCCCATCACATGAATCCAGTAAATCTCAACTTTTATATCATTTTACCACAAATGTGAATGTCATTTGTTGTCCTTGTCACCACTACAAATTGCCAAGTCAGTATGCAGAGTGATTTGTTTGCACAATACTACTCCACAAAAAAATGATCATCTTCAATTAAGATATATTCATATCCACCAAAAAATTGACATCTCCACCAACAATGAAAATCTCAAATAATAGTCATTACAAAAAGTACTTTTTAATATCCACCAAAAAATATCCAGCTCCACCAAAACTGTATCATTTATAATTGAATGTGTACATCAATATCATCCTTGTCCATTAGATGCAATCGAGAAGGCTGCACGAAAGAGTTTAGACAATAGTAAGAATAAACGCAAATTGACAGCATTGGAAGGGCAAAAAAATGGTTAAAAGAACCAACACTTTTAAGAAATGTTATACCGTAATGTAGTTTGGATTACCTATGAGGGATGGACCAGTCGGGTCAATACTAAAATAAGTCGTAGTGTATACTTGGCCAGGTGCATACTGTGGGCATAAAATGAAAAAAAAAAAAAAAAAACTGTTAAAACAACCCCCGAATGTAGTTGGCTAAGTGTAGTTGGATTAGCTGTGGCGGAGGATCAGTCGGTCTAACACCAAAATTCATAGTGTATACTTAGCCAGGTGTATACTATGGGCATAAAATGAAAAAAAAAAAGGTTAAAACAACACTCAAATTTTAAGATACGTTATACCATATTGTATGTTAGTCGATCCAATACCAAAATAAGTCGGGACAAGTGTATACTGTGGGTATATTGGGCAAGGTTTGTATTGTGGACATAAAATGAAAAAGAAATGTTAAAAAAAACAACGCTTTTAAGACATGTTATATCGTAATGTAGTTTGAATTACCTGTGAGGGAGGACCACTCGAGGGACTTGACAAGAAAGCCTACGCATGTGTCCAAACTTGGCTTTGGTTCTCAAAAGGATAGTGACTGATGCAAGGAATCTCAATATTAAATGAATTGAAGTCAGCAATTGTTTCATTCTCTACCTTTCTCCTTAGATTGAATCGTAATTATCAACTAATTATTTCAGAGTTGTCTTGGAATTAACGTAGTCATCGAAGAATTCATTCATGCTTTCACTCCGCTGTGTCGTTGACATCCATGTCCAAAATGTGTCTCTGACATTGGCCAGCACCCAAGAACGCCGATCACTATATAGTGATCTCAACCATGCATTCTAGATAATATGTATCGAGAAAATGGCACCAACGTTCTTCGAATTCATGCTCACTTAAAGAGCCGTATACGCACTTCTGTAGAATACTCTTGATCTCCTCATATCGAGAATGTGATCCAAATTTCTTAGGAATCTTCTTCATTATATGCCACAAGCAAAAGTGATACCTAGACGTCGGAAGTACCCTCAAAATTGCAATTTGCATTGCCTTGTCTTGGTCTGTGATGATTGCATTTGGCAGTTGGTCATTCATACACTTCAACAATATCTTAAACAACCACTCAAAGTACGTGCGTCCTCATTGGATATCAATCCACACCTGAATAGGATTGATTGACCATGGTGGTTCACACCAACAAACGGTGCAAATGGCATCTTATACGCATTAGACAGGTATATTATGTCAAATGTAATCAAATCCTCAAATGATTCATTCGCACATCTATCTGATAGTACAAATCTGGACTTTTTTTTTTTTTTTTTTTTTTTGCATATCTCGGAAATAGTTACATAGAGTTTCAACACCTCTAACCCAGAGGTGAAGCTAACGTGCTTTTTTAATGTAGTTCCGACACTCCTTCTCCCCGAATGGCACATCCTCGTAACCCCTCACCTCAACAACCACAGCCTTGAAATTTTTTTACACTCATATACTTGTCTCATCATTTATTTCAAACTTCTTAGCCACAAGAGCATCAATATTCTTAAAGCATCTGAAATGTCTTGCCTTTCCCAAACTACAAACATGTGTGATCCAATTTTACTTTAATCAAGGTATATTCACCTTCATCATTCGAGGTCGCATTAATCATAACCATACACCCTATCTTTTTTGTTCCTCCTAGCTTCAGAATATTCACAATCTTACTCTTTGATGTGCCTTGTCGTGCACATGCCAAGTAGAGCCATCCGATATTCTCATCGTCTTCCTGTTTAGAATTCCTTTTACACACCTCAAACATCTTCTACTTACCATACTTCATATAGTAAGACCAAACTTCTTCTACAGATGAAAATGTCATTCCAAGCCTAGGAGGTTCAATGGTTTCATCACACTTATTATTTGCATGTCCTACCTCATCACACTCATTATCTGCATGTCATACCTCATCATACTCATAATCTGCAAGACCCACCTCATCATACTCATATTTTGCACCTCACATGTCAAAACCCATTGTAAGTCCAACCTTCAAATTATCTAACAAGCTGCAACCATATTCAAATAAAGATTCAAAATAGCTGCATGCCCATTTTTCATTTGCAATATCATATTCATATACACTTATTTTTCCCACATTTTTAAGGTGTTTATACTGTGATAAAGTAGTATAATGTGGAAGAGTCCCAACTATTTACATAGATAGAGCTAGAATGAGAAGGAACTGTAGACAAACAACCCATCATATTATATTTGTATATGTGGTAATAAAAGTATAACTGTTGTAACTAAAATATGGTACAAGCATTTGATAGGATAACTCCTGTTACTAAAACTATATACTTACACGCGTCTTGTTTTTAAATATGTGACCATAGACTTATATTTTTTACTTATCAAAAAATATATATATACCACCATAGGCTTGCACATGTTATCTATTGCAAAAAATTATACAATCAATGGCACAATTTTCAGACATCAATGGCAAGAACAGAGTTCCACTATCTATTGCAAAATAACACAAACCAAATCTATTGCATAGTGAAACGAAAATAACACCAATGAAATTAACTCAAATCAACACCAACCCATAGCTCATTCATCTATTGTAAAAAGACAGAAACCAAAATACCTTATTCTTCTTTCCTAACCCAAAGAAAATTGGGATTTCAACTTATTCTTTTTATATTCTCTGCTAATACGATGCTGTGATGAATTGAAAAATGACTATTGTACACGTATCTTGAGGTAGTGTTCCTAGTAATTGACAACCTTGGTAAACCCCGTCTCCCAGTTTTTTAACATCAGATTGAAGCTAGTGGGTAAAAGAGTCACATTCCCCAAAGGGGTAAAATCAGTATTTTAAATTTCGTACCGTACCGGCTGGTAGGGCAGAAATTTTTCGTTTCGGCCGTCCGGCTGGTACAGGTACTATACATGTTTCGTACCGGCCAAAATACCGGCCGATATTTCGGCCTGTGTGTGTGTTTTTTTTTTTCGTTTTTTCAAACTACAAGCTTATTTTTTAACTCCCAATTCAGACTAGACTATTTATAATTTATATATATATATGTATTTGTATATAATTTATTTATATATAGACTATTATTTTAAAATATAATTTTTATATATATTTATATATATAATTTATTTATAGATCGACTATCCCGAAACGTTATCCCGAAACACTATCCCGAAACGGTACCGGTACCAAAATATTTCGTTCCAGTGCCTTGACCGGTACGGCATCTGGTACGGTATTCAAAACATTGGGTAAAATGTTGCATGCTCTTCTAAGCATAGTTTGTATCACACGTTATTTGTAAATTCAGGATACAGCAACATTTGAAAATATGTACTCTTTAGATACTAAATGCTTTATTTTTCGAATGGCTACTCCATCTCCACAGAAGAATGGAGGCCTCAAAATCATCCATGTCTTCAAATTAATTTGGAAAATGAGAGGTCTCGCGATGTAAATCTCTGGGTAGTTTATAAACAAGTGGTTTATAAACTACATTTGTAGATCGAACACATCAGAATAAAAAAAAAAATCCTACAATTTTTAGATCAAAAACCCTAATGTAAGAGGAAATGATGGAATGTTAATGAAAATACCCACATAAATAATATCAGGGGAGCCTCAGATTCGTGGTAGTTGCGGATGCTGGAAATGGAGCTATGAACTGCAGCTGCGTGCTGGAAGACGGCTATGGACTAGAGGCCGATGTCGGATGAAGGGTTACCTGTCGTTGGAAAGGAGCTACGGAGTTGAGCTACATGCTGGAATACAGTGCGGAAAATGGAGCTACGGACTGTACGCCGATGTTGGACAAAGGGAGAGCCTTGCCAAAAATGAGTTACCAATCGTCGAATTTGACTAATGCAAGGAATGGGTTTACATCGAGAGTTTTGCTACACAACCTCCACCACACTCCACATTTTTTTAAATTTTAAAATTTTTTAATATTTTTTTAAAAATTTTTTTTGAGTTTATTCTTTTTAAATTATTTCAAATTTTCTATTCATTATTCATATAATAAATATTTGATAAAAGAAAAAAAATAATAAAAATTAAAAAAAATGTGGAATGTGAAGTATTGGGAGGTTGTAAAGAATTATTTGAGATCGATTTCTACGTTTTTGTTCCTTTCCTGCACCTTTTTTTTTTAAATAAATACACTGGCACGCCACATCAGTCGAGAGCAGCCATCAGTGGCCGTAGAAGTACTCCTCTCATTGTGCAACAAAACACCCATCTTGAAGCAGCATAAACTAAAATTATTCTCGCGATAAAATCTTTCTACTACAAACTCCATCACGAAGGAAAGAACATTCAGCTTCATACAACTTGTGCTCAGATCATAGATATTTTCAGATGATCAAGGAGTAGAATAAAAAATGAATGAATGAAATTTCAAAAAGTGCAAAATAAAAATATAAATAGAGCAGGAGCCGAGATTGCGTTGGAGCCAAATCAATCAGCAGCCATGCAACCCATGTTGCCTCTAGGGTGGCAGATCTCTAAAGGGGTTCCACTCAGATGACCTCGATTATTTTTTTTTTTTTTTTACTTTATTTAATTTCTTTTGGTTTGTAGGTTTTTTACTTTTAAATTTCTTTTATTTGATTGTGGCACGTGGTGCATTTTTATTGGAGGTGATGTAACTTACGAGCTGCATGACGAGATTTCATTAGTACGTCTAACAAATATGTAATGCAAGGAATCAAATGACCGAAGTTGAGAGAAATAATTAAGAAGTTAAATTTTTTTTTTTTTAAAGTCATTGTATAATCTATCTAAAGGGCAAACCACATTGACTATCTTTAGTATTTAATCCATGTATTGATCCAATCGCACAAATCTCAATAACATATATTTCAACAAACTCTTATTAAAACTGCTCATTTTTCCTACTAACTTTCACAAAACACAACAAAAAATACATCGGTTTTTTCTTCCATAATTCTAAAAATTTTCATACCAATCAAACAACCCAATAGTTCCAAATCTCTTTCAGCAACCAACGCCTTCTGTAGTTCTACTGATGCAAACCATGGCATATATTAAGACAAGTCTGTAAAAAATGGACCCTTTCCCTTATGAATATATGACTATGATACAAGAATCACAATTGACGAACGACAGAACACATATGCACACAAAATTAATTGAAATATTAGAGACATGCAGATGACCTACATAAGCAAGCCCATAAACGCCCCAGTAAACTCAACCAGCAGCTGTAGTACATAAGATACAGCGCAAGCGATGTGCATCCGACTGGGAACCGTCATCATCGTCACCATCATCTACATCACCAGTATCGTATTCATATTCTACAACAGGCTCCCGGTAGGTGGCTCCAGACCCTTTCCTACCACTAACATTGTAGGCAGAATCCATAAGGCAAGTCATGTGATAAGCATGACAGCAAAAGAAAGCGATGACCGACACATTTTGTATAGAGAATGGATCAAAACACATGCAGCACCTTGCACCACCCTTAGTCTTAGACTTAACCTCCAAGGTTCTCACATTTGATGATCTCACAGATGCCTGAGAAGCCATACTGTAGTTCCTCTTTGCTCGTGCTTCATCTTCTTCATTGCTCAAGTAAATCCCATGTATTGCCTCTTTGTAATACTTAACCAAAAGGTTGACACTATCAGCCTGTTTCACAACCACAGTAAAATGCCGGGCATTTTATATGTTGTCCTTCTAAAATAAAATGCAATAGTGGTATGTGAAGCACAGGAGTACCTTGAGGATATCATTGCAACCATGTCTAAGAGATGTTTCAGTCCTATAATCAGTAATGATCTTGACCAGCCGATCTCTAAGCCTGAATGAAGCAAGAAAACGAGAGAAATTACATACAATTCCCTTGATTAAGGACTTATGCCTCTTTTGGTTACGCAGTTCAAATAAGATAAGATGAGATGTTTTGTTGAAAGTTAAGTAAAATATTGTTATAATATAAATTTTTAATATTATTTTTTTTTTTTTAGATTTGAAAAAGTTGAATTTTTTATTATATTTTGTGTGGGAGTTTGAAAAAGTTATAATGATTATATGAGATGAGATGAGATGATTTGATTTTGTGTAACCAAACCGGCCCTTAACGCTTCAGAACATCTGTCTCACTAATGTTCATCAAAAGTTACAGGATGCAAAACATCAAATTCCAGTCTATTTGGGTCTGTATAAAGTGTACACCTTACTTAAACTTCTTCGCCATCAAGAAGAAAAAGTGAAGAAAGGTTATACTAATAACATCACTGATGGCATCTTCAAAATATTGAGCTTCTACTACCACCAAGATATATATTTATCATTCAGTTCATCAAGAAAAACTAAAGTTCCAATAGTTATGATGCAAGAGCAAGATTTCTTTTGAGATCGGGAAGAAATTCAGCATCATTCTAATCACACTAACCGAGGTATCTCCAAGCCATTGGGAACCATATTTACAATATAGAGAGGATCAAGACTTCCAACTGTGTGCTCCAACAACATACCCACCTGGTAATGAGCGAGAGCAATTTTAGAAGAACTTCCAAGAGACAAACAAAGAAATATTCAACTAAATGTTCGCACCTACTTTTAAGCCACATGAATATGTTCGATACATACCATTTCAGGTTTGTGAAGACATTGCTTTATTAATTCTTCCCAAAGGTCGTCATCATGCTGCATAGTCACAAACTCCACAGCCTGCGCACAATGATAATGCTTGTCTCCTCACACCACCAAAATTCAGAATCAACCAAAATGCAAATAACAATGCCATACAATATGAAAAGTACCTCCTCTATATCCCCTAAATTATTTATAATGACAGCAAGAGCTTGTTTAGAATTTCCCATTCTTCCAAGGATGAAGACTTGCTCCCATAGAAGATCTCTTCTGATGCAAATTTCATATGCCTGAAATTTGAATTTAAGAGTTTATTAACTATATACATAAGATTTCAAACTGACCATCTGATGGACACCAAGGTGGACCAAGTCTTAAAGATCTTTTACAAGTTTCAGATGGGGCAATCACAAGATCGAGAGCTAAGAAGTGGGTTTCAAGGAATTCCATTCCCATGGATTCAAATCTCCATCTTCATACCTTTTCAAGTGTATAATGTTGACTACTACGAAGAAAAGGAAGTAGCATCTTTGGATCAAAATCTGCATAGAGCTCCACCTATCACAGTAAAATATATAGGACAAATCTTCAGACAACCCAAGTGTTTAATGGCATCAAAAGTTGCAACAACCATGCAACATGGTAAGAAAGATAAAAGATAAGTTATGAAAGAAGCTTTAAGAATGGCCATAAGAGATGCATGGTACCAATGCAGTTAAAGGTGGATGTGCAAGCCACGGACCTAAGCATGGTCCACCATGATATGTTATGATAAGTTAAGTGGTTCTCCTTGTGGCCACAAGCAATGGAACCGGTGCACAACCCTGCACACATGGGTTAAAGTGTGCTGGCCATTAAAGAAAGAGAAAGACAAGTTTAATGAGTTATGCATAGTACATGTTACATGTTTATGATAGTATTGAGTATTGAATATTTCACTCATTTTCTTTCTTTGTTTTTATGTTTTTAAAATGTCCAGGTAAAGAAGATAGTGCTGACAGCTAGGTATTGATCATGTGTCAAGGGATTTTAAGACAGTTAATGAGTGTCTTTTATCATTAAAATATCAGTTTTAAATTTTGTTGCTATGAGACTACATTTTTGTTATTTTTTTGGGAATTTATTTTCAATAAAGTATTTTTATTATGTTCGGTCTCTTACCGAGCACAGTTACAAAAGTATGTAATACTCCTAACCTATGGGAAGGGGGTGTTACACGCGGACTCATTATTATGGGATGCTAATGTATAAAAAGAAAAATGAGGTGAATCTATGGATCATTTATTATTTCATTGTGAGGTGGCATGGGCTTTATGGGGTGAGATTTTTAACAAGAATGGAATTACATGGGTGATGCCTAGGAGGGTGGTGTATCTTCTTGCTTGTTAAAGTGGTCTGCAGGGCAGCCCCCAATTGCTGCCGCCTAGAAAATGATTCCTCTATGTCCCGTGTGGTACATTTGGCTTGAAAGGAACGGCTAGAGTTATTAGAATAAATCAAGAGAAGGCTATCCACAAGCAGCAAGAGCCACCTCAGCCAAGTTAGAATATTCCAGAATTGGTTCCCTCCAGAATAAGTCTGTTGTAACAAACTTTTATTCTCTTTTTGTACTGCCTGCTGTGCTCGTGCCTTGTACTGCCTGCTGTGCTCGTGCCTATATAACAATACACTGAGGCACTGTATATTTTATCAATGAAATGAATATTCAGAAACTTTGTCTCCTTCTGTTATGGTATCTGGGAACACCTTGGAAAAACTTCAATGTTTCTTTTCCACACTTTTCCTTTGAGCCTCAGCTATTGTTTTTAAAGGGCTCATTTTCATGAGTTTCTTGTATCCATCTCTAGCTCCTAACTACTAACTAGGTGTTCTCAATCGTATACTTCTTGTGCACTTGGACTATGCTTACTTGATTTGATAAATGTTTATTTTACTTATAAAAAAAAGTTATATTCAAACATGAACACATCCTATCTGTAACTAAAGTAAATAGCTTTTAACCTAATTGATAAGAATGCAGTCATGTATTTTTTTTTTTTATCAGTAAGAATGCACTCGTGTATAAACATGAAAGCATTATCTATTACTAATTTAAAATATTAGTATCTTCACTGGGAAACACAGAGAGCAAAGCAAAACATGTTTCAGCATTTCTCAATACCTGCATATCATGAAAATCCTTTCCAGCATGTGGATTTACTTCAAATAAAGAATGGAGATACAGGTGCAGGAAATATCTGTGATCACACTTATTGCTGGCATTCAGAAGTTGAGAAACAACATCAGATGGAGTAATCAAGTCCTTATTTTGGATCAATAACAGAACTGCATGCTTGCAATCTATCATCACAAGTTGCAAGACCTACATTGGCATATGTAAATAAAGGTAGTCAGAAATCTTACAATGACATGAGAATGAGAATGGAACGGAAGCAAGTGTGACAAATAGGAAAAAGGGAAGATTTTGCAGAATATATTTTGCCAACACCAGATATCATGTACAAGGCTCAGTTGAGTTCAAAAGTGGCATACCTTTTCCCGAATTGCATGATGCAAGTTGTATTTTTCAATGTAGTCAAACACTTCTGGCTTCATAAGCTGAGAATTACACCCAAAATAAAAAGAATAAATAAATAAATAGAACAACGTGGACAAATTTTTTTGAACACAAACAGAGACAGGACACATGATTTTCCAAAGCATTTAACATAAAAGTTCCATCTTAATGCTAAACTTTGGTGTTCTCTGTTTTTGCATTAATCTTCCGTGTGCAGCAGTAACACTTACATCAGCATAGATTAAAAGAGCTTTCTCGTATTGCCCATCTATTACATACAATTGTGCTAGTGCCTGCCAGAGAAAAGGAATGCATAAATAATATGGTGAGATAAAAAAAAAAAATATGCATATGGGACCACTAAATTTTAACAAGCGAGAATGTATGTATGTGCTGACATACCCGTTTAAGTGCATCAGTCATGGATGAAGTAGTAAGCTGTGTTTCTATGGCAGCAATAACAGGCAATGCAGAATAAATCACATGTGGCCAAGATTTGACAGTTGACAAAAGATCCTCATGGAAAGAAGAATTTGTAGCCAAAGCTACAAGAGCAACCTGTAGCACAAAAAGCAACAAGAGGCCTTGAATCCCAAGTTGGAACAAAAGATATTTTAAGATATTTAGGCACAATATTTTTTCCTAACAGACCTCATAAGCAGTATCACGTAGTTTTGGGTTTTCTGTTGGTATATATGGAACCAACACGGGAAGCTGACGGAGATGAGCAAAGTGGAAAACCCATCTGAGGAAAGCAGCCATGCCAGATATTTAGAAGAATAGGACAAGGAGCAATAATTATAAGGCAGACAGTACCTTTCCCATGCCGAAGCAGATCCTTGCAACAATTTGGGACACAAAGATGCAGCTTCAGCATACTTCCTTTCCACAATCAAATGGTCAAGGTATCTTGATCCAACCTGCACAATATGGTGCCAACAGTGATCAAACTATGCTATAGAGTATTTATGAAAAGCAAAAGACTGTAAGGTAATCAACTAAAAAAATGCTACTATATCATTATGCAAAAAAAAAATGTAGACCAGTCACGTGAGCATAGAGTATCACTGTATTTCCATTTTCCAAGGTGCTTTCCTAATGTAAATTTATCTCTGATATAATCCCCGTTTGGATACAAAAGTATTCTCAAGTATTCTCAAATATTTCCTTTCCAAACATCACTCAAACACAAAACATTTTCAATTTCAAATATTCAACTTTTTCACCTAATCATTACAACTTTCCAAACTCCCAAACAAAATACAAAAAACAATACAAATCTTTCAAATTTCAAAACAAAAATAATATTAAAAAATTATATTCAAACAATTTTTTAACTTTATAATATTTTTACAAATCCATTTCACTACTATATACAAATCCAAATGGGCCGTAAATTGCAGCACTGATAAACTAGAGCGAATCTATTTGTGACATGTACGTTTTAACCAAAAGCAGTATCCTATGATTACTTATAAAAAAAAGTAGTATCCTATGATTCAATATGGGTGTAATCCAACAATCTTAATTCAGTGAGGAAAAGGAAAATGGTATCAAATGTGGTGTATCATGCTATGTATTTACAAAGCAAACACAAGTAGGCGCTGTCTACAGACGCCCCAGATGAAAAAACAGAAGTAAAGAAAAAATACAATCTTCACTATCAAATGTGCCGAAAATGGGCCATAAGTATCCAAATGGGCCATAAATTGCAGCACTGATAAACTAGAGCGAATCTAATTTGTGACATATACGTTTTAACCAAAAGTAGTATCCTATGATTCAATATGGGTGTAATCCAACAATCTTAATTCAGTGAGGAAAAGGAAAATAGTATCAAATGTGGTGTATCATGCAATGTATTTACAAAGCAAACACAAGTAGGCACTGTCTACAGATGCCCCAGATGAAAAAACAGAAATAAAAAAAATACAATCTTCACTATCATCTCCAGTATTTAACACGTACAACAAAAACAAATGCTATATCTGCACACTCATGCATGTTTCATGTAAATGATATGAAACTGAATAAAATTAGAACCAGAACAAATTGAAAATACTTCATCGAGAAGTTCACTCCGTCCCTGACCAGCTTCAACAGCTGCCAAAGCTTTTTCATGCCACCCATGTTGAAGAAGCCATGCAATATGATCTTCGGCATCCCTAACCACAATAAATGCATTAAAGTTTTCAATATATATTATTGGAACACTTAATACGGACTGCTAGTCCCAAAAAAAATTTATTTTATGACAAGGAAATACTTTGTTGTATGGGATGATGGGATCTAAGGGGATTATGACAAGGAAATCCTGCGACAATGCAAACGCAATATGTCCTTTACCCGGTTAAACCCAGGACCCATGTTAAAACTCTACATCACATGAATCAGGTAAATCATCAATCTTCACCGATGGAGCGTGACCCCTAAATTTATTGAACCCAAGTTTCGAACATTAGACCTAGGGGGAGCATCCCCCAAGACTAAGGCGCTTACCACTTACTCAAGCCCCCTAGGGTTCAGTCCAAAAAATTAACATACAAAACATTTTATACACCAGGTAAAAAAACATTTTTTATCAACATGACCAAAAATCCTTAGAAAACTAAGGCTAAACGGTAACTTTGGCTTCATTAAAATTTAGCAAAACGGGTCAAATCCCATAAAAAGTTTACCAAAATAATTATTTGTCACTAATTAATATCATATCCCTAAATTGTGAATTCTATGATATTGATTGGACAAAGATAATGCATGTAGAAGTGTAAAAAAATTATATGATAATCAATCTAATTATCAATTAACTTTTTTCATGACTTTATAATGATCGCCAAATCAATACTAACATCACGCCTAATTCATACTGTTGCAATAAATTATGAAATAAGAAACAACCATAATAACCTCGGTTTTGCAATAACTACATCCTTTGGGGATACAACATAGTACAGTGGTTCATCACCTGCAGCCCACTGACCACCAGCATAGCTGCTACCTACATTGACAGAAAAAAAGCATAACTCCAGCTTAAATATTCATGATCTTATATGCATAAAAAAGAACTTCACTAACAAAGACATTAACCTGAGAAAGGTGCATGGGCTAGGGAATAATCCTTTGCCTTGTAATGCTCAAAGCCATGTACAGGTAGGGCATCTGTAGAAATCTCATCATTACTCCATGTTACTATACGCACTTCAGGTCTCTGTGCATTTCCCTGCTTGTAATTATATTTTCCCGGGTCAGAAACTTTTTTGTAAGTTTTCCATGGTGGAAATAATCAGGATAGATAGCACAAAATCAGGGTAAATAAAGAAGAAAGTTCAGATAAGAGAGAAAATAGTATTTAAAATATGCATATCTTCGAGCGAAGGCAACTTATAACATAAAATTGGAATCTACTCTTACTCGATGTTTTAAATTCTGTTCCGGTGATCATTCTAGTTTAAGCATTGGAACAAAATATTTCGATACTGGTGTGTTCCGGTTTACCATTTCGGGATTAGCTATATATGTATATGTATAAACTGATAATTAATAGAATAAATACATGTATATGTAAATGTGTATCGTGTGTGTGCGTGTGGAAGAATTGAAGATTTATAAAATGAATATACATTGAAAAATTTTTTTAAAAAAAATAAGGATATTGCAGTGAAAAATATTATTAAAAAATCACAAACTTGAGTTGAGACACACAAAATAAACAAAGAAAAAGAATAAAAGAGCCGAGAAATTATTAAAAAAATGAGATTTAGAAAAAGAGAGAATGAGGAAGGGACATACATAAAGTTCCAAAAAATTTAAATTATATAAATGCCTCTTAGATTTTAAAATTGCATAAATGTCACCTAGATTTAAATTTTACAAAAATGTCATCCAAACTCGAGAAAATTACAAAATTTTCATTAAAACGGTCCAAAATGGAATGTAGTCAAGAATGCAAATTCCGGCCAGAATTAGCCAAAATTGACCAAAATGACTAGAATAGGCCAGAACATACCAAAATTTGGAGTGAAATGGAACGGGGAGGTATAGTGTACCAGATACGACATCGGAATGGAAAACTCCAGCTAGAATGGCCTGAACGGAACAGAATTGAAAACTATGCTTTTATTACCATTTTATTAGGAAGAGCAAACAAATAGATGAGAAAGTAAAGCTTCTATCCCATGGAGAAAATATGACAAAAGCGGTACAAACATGTGCCTAAAGGTTACAACTCAAAATGTTAAACAAAGAACAGGTAATTTAAACAATTCAAGTAAAGAAAACACATCATATACTGTTACTGTAAAAATGAGAATTTTTTTTTTTTTGATAAGTAAGAGATAAACTTTATTGATGAGAATGAAATAGGCATGTACCAAGTACACAGAAAGTATACAATAGAACACCTAAATACATTCTAAGAGCGATGAACTAAGGATAAGAATTCATGAATATCATCCCCATTTAATACAATAGCTGAAAACCAAAGCAATAAAGTATGTAGAAAAAAATTCTTCAGCTCCACCATTGTTCGTTCCTTATCTTCAAAACAGCGCGCATTCCTTTCCGTCCAAATACACCACATGATACACAACGGAATCATTCTCCAAACTGCTGCCACTTGATGACTGCCCTGCAATTTTCTCCAACAACCCATCAAATCCACCACCCTCATAGGCATTACCCAAGCCACACCAACCCTTCGAAAAATCTCATCCCACAACCCCCTCGCTACGTCACAATGTAGTAAAAGATGATCTACAGATTCTCCATTCTTTTTACACATGTAACACCAATCCAACACTACACATCCTCTCTTCCTCAAGTTGTCCGTGGTCAAGATCTTCCCAAGGGCGGCATTCCAAACAAAGAAAGCAACTCTAGAGGGCACTCGAGACCTCCAAATGTTCCTCCAAGGGAATGGGGTGTGATCCTGTGTAATCAAGATTTTATAATATGCATTTACTGTGCATTTCTTGTGATCCTGAAACCTCCATTTCAAGCTATCATGTTGTGCCATAGTAGTCCCTAAGGAGTGTAGCAAACTGAAAAAGTTTGAAACCATAGATAATTCCTAATCATGAATATCCCTATTAAACAGAATATTCCACTGATGCGAACCATGAGCAGATAACCGCACATCCGCCACTGAAGCCTCCTTATTAACTGCAATATGATATAAAGCCGGAAACACCCTTTCCAATGCATGATCACCACACCACACGTCCTGCCAAAAACTGATTCAGTTGCCCTCACCTGCGACAAAGCGAATATGATTTACAAAACTTGTCCACCCCTTCCTTATAAACTTCCATAGCCCCACTCCATGTCCCCCTCTCACTTCTTTGGAACACCAACCACCCCAAGCAACACCATATCTAGCATCTATAGTTTCCTTCCACAAAGATCCCCTTCCAAATGATATCTCCAAAGCCATTTCCCCAATAATGCTTTATTAAAAGTTCTCAAATTACAAACACCCAACCCCCCATTCACAACTGGGGCACATACTGTCTTCCAATTAACCAAATGAAATTTCTTCTCCTCCCCTATGCCTCCCCATAAAAAAGCCTTAAAAAGTTTCTCAATCCTATTCACCACCCCTGCAGGCATAGGAAAGAGAGATAAAAAATAAGTGGGAAGATTAGTGAGGGTGCTCTTGATAAGAGTGAGACGACCCCCTTTCAATAAATACACCATTTTCCATCCAGCCAACCTTTTATCTATCTTCTCTACCACCCCATCCCATATTGCTCTACTCTTGAAAGTTGCACCTAACGAATGCCCAAATATTTCATTGGGAAAAAGGACACCCTGCAATCCAAAAGACTTGCTAGACTGTGTATATTAGGAACCACACCCACCAGAACCATCTCAGACTTGCCAAAGATGACCTTAAGCCCTGACATTGCTTCAAAACAAAGTAATAATGCACGTAAAGTTTGGACCTGACTCCTATCCGCTTCACAAAAAAATAGAGTGTCATCTGCGAAAAGGAGATATGAAATGATACAAGGGCTACCAGAGCCATTTCCCACCTGAAAACCAGATAAAAAACCCCCACCAACAGTAGCCTACACCATCCTACTCAACGTCTCCATAACTATGACAAAAGAAAGAGGAGATAACGGATCACCCTGTCACAAACCCCTCGAGCTATCAAAAAAACCAGCAGGAGTGCCATTAACTAGCACTGAAAAACGGGCCGTTGAAATGCAATGACGCATCCAAGAAATCCACCTATCTCCAAAACCACACCTCTTAAGCAAATACAAAAGGAATTTCCAGTTCACATGATCATAAGCCTTCTCCATGTCTAGCTTGCAAAGAATACCTGGACTTCCCTCCTGCAATCTAGCATCTAGGCTCTCATTTGCAATGAGCACCGAATCAAATATATGTCTCCCTCGAATAAAAGCATTCTGAGGCTTGGAAATAATATTTTCCAACACTGGACTAAGCCGGTTAGCAAAAACCTTTGAAACAATCTTATAAACACTGCTAACCAAACTTATTGGACGAAAATCCTCAATACTCAAAGCCCCATGTTTCTTGGAAATGAGAGCAATAAAAGTCGCGTTAAGTGATTTTTCAAACTTTTGAAAAGCGTGAAATTCATTGAACACCCGCAAGACATCACCTTTCACCACATCCCAACAAGTTTGAAAGAAACCCATTGAGAAACCATCCAGACCCGGCTCTTTGTCCTTGGCCATACCAGAGATGACCTTGAAAATCTCATCTTCAACAAAAAGTCTCTCCAAGACACTCACAAGTTGCGGATCAATTGCCTCAAATGGTAAGTCATCAAGCTTCGGCCATCAAGTTACCAATTCGGTAAGAAGAGTCTCATAATAATGTGCAATATGACTTTCTAGTTCAGCGGGAGAGGATAGCACCTGAGTACCTGAATGAAGCGACTCGATCGCATTCTTACGTCGATGAGAATTAGCCATTTTGTGAAAGAACTTCGTACACCTATCACCCTCTTTCAACCAAAGGGCTCTAGATTTTTGGCGCCATGATGTCTCCTCTGACAACAAAACCCTTTCCAACTCTGCCACAACCATGGCTTTCCTCAATAACTCCTCCTCAGAAGCGCCTCCCAATAATTCCTTACCCTCTTAACTCCTGCAATATCTCCAACAAAGTGGACTTTTGATTGTCAGTGTGATCAAAAACTTCTAAGTTCCACTTCTTCAGATCTTGTTTTAGAGCCTTCAGCTTACCTGCAAGAATGAAACTCGGAGTGCCACTAAACTGGTACGATGCCCACCAAGTACTCACCAACTCTACAAACCCGTTCACTTTAAGCCACATATTCTCAAACTTGAAATACTGGCAACCCCCGTGAATGCCCCCACAATCTAAGAGAATGGGAAAATGGTCTAAACTGACTCGAGCTAACCTTTTTTGACTTACTTCTGGATAGTAGGCTTCCCATAACGGCGAGACAAGGAATCTATCCAATTTCGACCAAGCACGGCCGTTAGACCATGTGTACTCACCACCCACCAAGGGAAGGCCCATAAGGTCCATATCAAAGATGAACTCAAAGAATTCCGCCATGGTCAGAGTGTGCCGATGATGCCCCGAACGTTCACTAGAAAACCGAGTAATGTTAAAATCACCTCCCATACACCACGGCACATCCCATAAAGAGTATATTCCCGCCAACTCCTCCCACAAGCGTCGCCTATCTTTATCCATGTTGGGACCATAGGATCCTGCAAAAGCCCAATCCCACCCATCGCTCACATTTTTGAATAACACCGAAACCGAAAACTCACCAACACACTCCTCAATCACCTCAACCACTCTTTTATCCCACATTAATAACACTCCACCTGATGCTCCCTGTGAGGCCAAATAGGACCAACCCACATACAAACATCCCCATATACTACGCACAAACCTTCTCTCCATAAAACCCAACTTTGTTTCTTGCAAACATATCACATCACCCTTCCACAACCTCAATAAAGCTTTGATACAAAGACGTTTATTGCTATCATTGAGACCCCGTACATTCCATGATACAATCTTAGGCTTCATTAAAACTTAACTTTCCCCTCCCTTTCGGTCTAACCCTTCCGCTACTCCCATCCTTAACATCATAATTGATGGAGCATGTTAAACGTTTAAGTTCCCTATCTTGTTTTGTAGCTGATTTCAAACGACTAGCTTCAATAGCCACAAGAAGGGCCATAAATTGTTCCTCATAACCTCCAAAAGAGACCCCAAAGATATTTTGTAACTCCTCTACCTTTTTAAAAATCCAATTTGACGAGCAACTCGCATAATCAGAACTGGGAGGGAGTGTACGCAGGGGAGTAAGAGCCCCTCCTCACCAACACTGTTATTGGGAATCAAAATCAGTTCCGAGCCACCCAAAATTATTTGGTTCACCACTTGAGACCATATTATTAAGAGTAATGTCATCCCCAGAAAATATCCCACCAAGAATACTCAACTCCATTGGTGAGGAACCACATGGATATTCAGACTGCACCTGCACAGCCTCACCCCGAAATGAAATCCCACTTTCCAACGAAACAGATTGCACCTGCACAGCCTCAGAGCCTTCGACCACCATGCACGGCTCAGAATGCCCATTCTCCACAAACATCCCTAGTGATGAGGACGCGAAAGCAGTTCTCAAACTCCCCTGCACTCAGCTCCACCAAAATCTCCCCCTCTAAATCGTCCCGTCGAAGCACCTTTACCGGCTCACCAAGGTGGTCGATGGAGGTCATCGGCAATTTATGTGCCGGTAGGGTTGCCGGTAATGTGCTTATCGACGCCACAGGAGCTTGCCGCAGTTCCTAGTCCGATATCTCGGACCCGAAAGCCTTCCCCGAAACATCTGTTGCCACTGCCCTCCAGGCCTTCTTAGGGCCTGAGGCCTAACCCGTACCATGGCCCAACGCATGACCCGTAGAACAAGGCCCACTCTTACGGCCCACAATATCCTTCAACTCAGCCTTGCCCTTAACGCAGCGTTTTAAGTAACTGATTTCGTCTAACACGATGCCCACTTTCTCCTCCAAGCCAACTAACATCCTCAAGACACTTTCCTCATTTAACCCCAACAATCTGCTGTCTTCTCCACCATACCTCTGCACATCCTCAGAACTGATTGCGTCTGGCACCACGTCTCTCACAGTACGAGGCGGTACCTTCTTCAACACCTCACTGTACGACCTTGCTCCTCCTGCCCACGACGATGGAGCACCTCCCTATCCTCTGTTCTTCTTTGCAAAAACTGTCTGGGATGTGCTCGAAACAGAGGATGAACAAAGCTCCATTAAAGTATCTCCAAAGTTCCTCCACCCCTCCCCTTCCTCCCTTCCGGAATCACAAGCAAACCTCTCCTCTTATCACGACCAAATTCTGAGAGGGAGATGAAACTGCCATTGAGATTACGTCCCTTCCTCACTATTAACATAGAGTCTCCTTTTCTACGAGTTCGCAAAAACTCATGAGAACCCAGTGTTACTGCACATCCTTCACCATAGAACCCAGCCAACCCAGTGTTTCAAAATCCACTGAAATATATTTCACTACACGGCGACTACTTTCTATAATCCTCCACCACCTTGCGTTCTCCTTTCTGAACTCAAAAAGCTTCTAGTCAATGAACACCTCATTACACAACCCCATCTAAACCAACCCACAAACAATACAACCCTAATGTTTCAGTGATACGCTAATCCCCTCAAGAAAGAAAAGCCATTAACGAATCACTACCAACAGTAAGGAAAAAGCCACAACAAAAACTGAAACTGTACGGAGAGAAAATATAGTAGAGAGAGAAACTATTGAGCATGCCAAAAAAAAAATGAGAATTTAAGATTACTAAATTAGTAAAGAAAACAGTAGAAGTTATAAAAAAACATCACAGTGGCCCAGATTCAGCATAAACTTTCTTCTGTTAAATTGATGCTTTATCTTCAAGAAACAAATAAATAAAAGATTTGGAGCGTGAATTTCAAGTCTCAAGCTGAAATGTCAAATAGGGGAACACTGATGTATTTCAAAAGAAGGCAAGGGATAAAGTACCTGCCGTGGTGGAATGGTGCTAGTAAATTCCTTCTCCCCATTTACTTCCCCAGGAATATATGCTAGAACAACCAAAGAGTCACCAAAAGGAGCTATTCCTGAGATGAAATGGCTGGTTTGGAAAGATGCCACAATATCCACCTGGTTCATACTTGACATCGCAACATGTTTATATGTCCCATTCATTGCTCTATGCTGATTTGTTCTTATGGATGCAATTTTAACAGATGATCCCCAGCCAATGACCAAGAGAGTGTCATCCTGAACTTGTCATTGACAAAATACATATTTTAAGATAGAAAATAAATATATATATATATATGTATGTATTTTGCAGACATATACATTCCCACTTATTCGCGTATGTGTGTATTGTTGTAGCTGCTTAGACAATTACTGCAAGCCTGTAACAACTGCACTGGCTTGCATTAAGCATATCCCAGTACAGAGGCCAGCTAATCTTTGACTAACCTGCCAAACCAAGTGAGGAACCAAAAGCTCAGGATGTGTGCTTCCTCTTGGTCTTTCAATAAATGTTATACGCTGATCATCTGCAGTGTCATAAACTTTCACTCCCGCATCATTAGCCCAAGCAATGAGACTTGTTCTCCACTTCACTGCATGAATTGGACCTTCACCAGAATGCAAGACCTGGAAAACAATTTTTTTTTTTTTTTTGTTGTTTCAAGAAACCAAAATGTAAAATTCATTTTTCACTTTTCATTAGCCAGTAGACTGGTACAAACCTGGTCACGATAGCCAAACCATTTCTTGGCATTATAATATAAAAGACCTGCTAGCCCACCAGCCACAAATCTTCTTGACGTTTTTCCCACATAATCTGGATCCAGAGCAATAGCCTTCATTGGGCGATGATACTCAAACTTCATTTTCTCATCGGTGAAAAGGTTGTTTATTACAACAGACCCATCATCAGAACAGCTTCCTAAATATTCACCTTCTATGTCAAAGCTAAGGTCATTGACAGCAGCAGTATGAACATGGAATTCCTTAATCTGAAAAGAAGAACAGCTGCATATTTCAAACCTAAAGCATGTGATTTTGAATTGAAGTAACCTATTGCAATCATCTATCAGCTGCAGCCAGAATAAAAAGTGTGGTTCATTCAACCCACTAGCCTCAAATCTATGATGATAGTCTCCGAGCCCCTCCATATGATTAGCTGGCAGAAAACATTTGAGATGATAATACTAGGAAAATGTCATATTCTTTTGACAGCCCAATGATAGTGTAAAGTACATTACATAATTGGTTTCAATTTCACAAATTTAAGAAAGATAATGCATATGGTACCACAGGATGAACTTAGATTACGGGAAAATATTCCACTATAAAATATTCCACCTCTCCTCAGTATATGCCTAAAAGAAATGGCAGCTCCATTTCCGCTTTAAGTAACTTTCTAGCAAAGGCCATGTGGAAGTCTCGTTAGACGGTAATAAGAAACTCCCGCAGAACAAGTACCGTAGTTCTCATAAAAAGCCATTAACATTTAACTAGGTCTACATGGTGAGGAATGACTTAATGACCAGTTATCCAGGAGAAGAACAAAACTCGAGATCTAACGAGCTCCAAATTTAATCGACGAAAGATTCGAAATTTCCCAAAATTCAAAAACTTGAGCTAATTTCAGTTTTTAACGACGAAAAGAAACTACAAACTCAGCGAAAAACAAACACGATGTAAAATCTCATGGCTGACCTGGTTCCCAAGAAAATCGAGGATGTGAACGGTGCCACCATGGGTCCCGAGCGCGATCATGCGCTCCGCGACCGCGATACACGACGCCGCATCGCTTGCCAGCAGGACCGGTATGCTGCCCCCTATTCTCTGGTACTTGAGCCTCGGCTCTTCTTCTTGTTCTTCTTCTTCTTCGCCGTCGTCGCCTCCTTCTTCTTCGTCTTCCTCTTCTCTCTCATCGTCTCCGTCGACGACATTCTCCGAGGGTATCGGAGCCATTTGTAAAGCTGTTCTTGGCGGCCTCATCTTCGAGAGAATAATGGAGAAACAGAGCTGGGGTTGGGTTTGGTTTGGTTTGGGTTTTTTTTTTTTTTTTTCTTTTTAATTACAATCAGTTGGCGGGTTATAGTTGGTCAGTCTCCACTTATTTATTTGCAAGACGACAAAGGGGGAAGTTTGCTGACTAAATGACGCCCTCGTGGGCTGCCACCTGTACTGTTTCCTTTTAGTTGGGGGACCCCGCGTCGTTACGTTATCAGCATATAGTTTGCCCCGTTGCACCTTAATATCACTATCACTGTATTTTGTTTACTATGGCCGGTGATATTGTCGTTGTCATTAGTGCAATGATCTTATAAATATTTGTCTTAAATGTTTTTTTATAATTTAAAAAAAATAAATGTAATAGGTTCATATAACCAAATGGTAAAAATGATTAAATCTATTAAAAATATGCTTAAATTGAGAAAATGTTTTAGAAATGTTTTTATTTGAATTTAACATGTTGGGGGACCTATTGAAAATATGAAGGAATATAACTATTTTGAAAGATTTTTTAATGTTTTATAAATGTTATTTTTATTTATTTTTATTTCAAAAATATGGGTGACATGTTTTATGATTGAGAATATTCCAATGTATTATCTTTTGACTAGAAAAAGAGAGAGAATTTAAATCCAAGAAATAATTTAATCATAAAAGAATTTTATATACATAAATTTATAAATTGATATGCTTTGATGTGGTATATTAGATTGTAAAATTAGTTTTATTATAAAATAGATCTAAAAGATCACATAAAATTACGTCAATTTACAAATTTAATTTTGTAAAATCTCTTTGTGAAATTAACACTTCTCTTTCAATACATAATCTTAAAATTGTAATCCTAACATGAGACATTTTCACATTTTCCCCTTGACTGATCTCTTAGTTTATGTAGATGGAAACTGCTACTAGAACCGACATTTCTAAGTTTCCAATAGAGGATTTGTACCAATAAGTGCAAAATGCACTTATTTATTTATTTATTTTTCTTTCAATCATTTTTTATGTATCTTTAAATATTTTTAAAAAAATAAAAATAAATAAATTCATTAATAGTCATTTCCTTAATCATTAAGTAAAAAAAATCGATTCATTAATAGTCACTTTCTTAATCAGGTACATGATTGTTAATGTCGTGTTTCGCACACTTTTGAGCTAAAATCTGACAACTCAAGTCTTCAAAAACGAGCTTGCAAAAGGTAGAAAAGACTGCAGCTGTGAGAGGCCTAGGGGTCAGGTAACCTCTGATACCAAAGTTAGTAAATATTCTTGAAAATTTACAAATAAATTAAGGAGTTTAGGGATCAGAGAGATATTCTCATACTTAAGATATGTTATTTATACCATATGTCTAGGGGCAAACCGTGCCTACTCTATGAAGTCTATGTTCCCTGTACTGTTTCTTGTGTCAGAACCTTTAAATGCGGTGTGACTCTTACAACAACATCATTAATGTGGCGTGCTGCCCGGGTGGTGGAGTCATTAATGCGACATGGTTCTCTGACCTCTTTCTCTCAGTCTGTCTCACCTTTGGTCCGTTCATACCTTCTCTGTTAGCAAATCAATAGCTCCCCGTATATCATGCCTGCTACACAGGCGGGTACTTGAGGACTGAACACTACTGAAAGTCCTTAGATCGACGAGTCTCATCCCCTACATCACCACTCTTCCTACAGGTTGTGTTCATAATAGCTTTCCTGTGGGTCGGATTATGGACTATTTACCTTGGGCTGGGTTTTTTATCTTGCTTTTCTTTTATGCTTAGGCTTCTTAGGCTTGGTTGTGTGTGTGTGGGGGGGGGGGGGGGGGGGGGGGGGGGGGGTGGAATCCCCTTACAGTTACCCAGCTAATTCTCACAGGACGAGTATGGTGGGAATTCTTTCACTATCCAACCCCGCCTTGCTACTAAGGTCAAGATCCTTATTATGTTGCTCTGAAGCCCGGGAAGGCTCCTGCTGACTGGCATTTCTAGCCGCGTTTCTATCTTCCTTGATTGGCTTACCTTTTCATAACGTCTTTTCAAGTTCATTATTGAGGGGGTGTCAAGCGGCTTTCCATGTCAGCGTCGCTTCATAGATTGTATTCCTTCTGTTGCCATGATGTTGTAAGAGCCTAACCGTCACTTTCTCCTTATATAACATGGGATATGAGCGTGGTTTCCGCCCACTATGCTGTGATTACCCCGTTATTTTAGTTCTTTTGATTTTTCTTTCCTCTGACTAATCTTCTTTGCTACTCTAAGCGGTGATGACCTCTGAAAAATCTGCTCAACCCAATGTTTCCTGTGGGGGCTCCGCTGATACTGAGTCATTATTTGGGGGCAGCGGATGGCACTCTACTACCACTAAATTGACGTTGGCCTCCTTGGCTCTCACTTACCAAGTATCGGAGTCTACTTCCTTCGAAGTTCCTGGCCCTAATGAGGGTGTCGTTGATGCATAGGTTCATTCCACTAGGGTGGCCCTATACCCTTCCATGTTTGCGTGTGGCCTGAAGCCGCCATTTCCTCACCCCGTTCGTGACGCCTAGGTTTGGCTCCTTCCCAACTGCACCCGAATGCTTGGAGATTGCTGATATGCTGCAGCATTATCTAGCAGTGTACTTTGCTAGAATCCTTCCCAGATAAAGCGAACCTCACTGGTCGCGAGTTTCTTCTTACTCATAAAGTGCTACTGCAAAAAGGGAATGTATGTAGTTTCAAAGCGATACAAGCTCTAGTCACCCTGGAGCCGAGGTATCACAAAATGAGGGACTGGTCTCCCAAGTTCTTCTTCGTGTCTAGCCACAGATGAGAGTTTCCGGTAGGCCACGTGAACCGCTGGGAGTTCCTCATACGAACAAACTAGGGAAAGATTCCAAAAGACAAGGTTGTGCGTCCGTCAGCCACCCCTTACGAAGTGTGATGTATCGCGATTGTACGAGAATGGGTGCAGAATAATCCTGGTAGCGTTTCTTCTGAAACCCTTCTTTTCGAGGAGAGTTTATGGGGGCCTCTACCTCCTCTTGGACATTTTCCCTCCGATGACAGGTCGGTCGCCACCTAACCCCAAGTTGCTCCATCTCGAAAGCGTTCCTCGGCCCTTCCTCCACTGGACAAGGGGAAGAAAATCCGCCGAAAGAGTGCCCGAGCCTAGGATAGGCCTCCTCTTGGGGCCCAGGACCCCTTATTGCAGGGATCGACTACCTTGGAGGCCAGCCATTACATTACTGTGGCGATTCCAGCGCCGGTGCCTGCAGACGAACCGACGAGCAATCTTCTTGTTGCGCCCTTATCGGTGGTTTCTGTTGAAGCTTCCGGGGGTGAGGTCGAGATGGACATCCTTATCCAGAGTGTTTTCGCGACCACCACTCTTGACGAAGGACATCATTCTTCATCATGGATCTCACCTCCTTCTTCATCTCGTTCAGCCGTTGACAGTCATTCTTTTAAGGCTACCGATGAGGTAGCGACGGCTACTTCTAGCAATCGCGTGGAGGTAGAGAATCTTATAAGAGGTAGGTCCCCTCCAGATGTTGCAATCTGCGGGGGTTCGAAGGGTCCAGCTTCGGACCCTTTCGTCCAGGCCACACACCTAGAGAAGGGGATTCCTTTCCGAATATCCTAGCCGACGAAGGTCCGAGGAGTCCGATCATCAACCCACTTGTCCATGTTGAGTTTCCTGAGGAGGGTAGTTCTGCAGATGTTACAGTCGCGAGGGTCTGCATGACGAACCATACACCCAAGCCGAGTACCCAGCTGGGGGTGATTCTCTTCCCGTTGTTGCAATCGGCCCTAATCCGGGGGTTTGAGCAGAGATCCGCTTGTTCCCCCTGAAGTCTCTACGGAATTGCATGAATCCAAAGGCCCAACTGAAGCTCTTCCTTCTTTGTCTCAACTAGTCACAAAGAGGAGTCGAGAGGAGGCCATTAGTCGGGTCGTCGAATGCTTGTCTGGCTTTTTCCACGAGGTTCGACTGTTTCTTTCCTGTCTTCTTCTTCTTCCCTTCCTTTTTTTATCACTCTCTTTTCTCTCTCTTTTTTTTAACCTTTCCTTTTTGTCGCAAGGTACTTCTCAGCTAGCAACTTTTATTGTGGATGATCAGGAGGCAGTCGTTCAGGAGAACTTGAATCATGCTCACGGCGAAAGGGAGGAGAAGGGGTTGTTGAAGTGCGAGCTAGAAAGGGCAAAACTTGACCTAGCGAACAAGTGCAAAAGAGCAAGGAAGTTGAAGCGTCGCCGAAGGAAACACAAGCAGAAATCGCAGGAGAAGAAAGTGCAATTGGAGCGGCTTAACCAAAGTCTTCAGGATGCCACCCTCTCCCTATAAGGCCAGCTGAAATGGTTCCCTAGACTTCGTGACGAAGTGTGGGGACGTGGGGTCGTCGAGGGCTGCAGGTCAATGCAGGCATTTCTTCTGGAGAGTTTGGAGCTGCGTTCGAGATCTTTCACCAAGTACATTCAGAGGCTTGTGTTTGCATATTCCCACTAGTGAGGCGACCTTTCAAAGGAAAGAGATGCCGATGCTTTCTCTGATCCGATTGTTCCCACACTGATCATTGTAGAGCCGGCCTATCCTGCTTCTATCGCCACTTAGGTCGATGTCCCTGGTGCAAAGATTTAAATATTTTTTTGTTCCATTATACTTTTCTTCTCCCTTTTTTTTTTATATGTACCCACACTTCGTCGCCCACTTATATATGTATTGACTGGTATACATACCTTGTTTTTTTATGTCTTTTCTTTACTTTTTCTTTGCTTTGGTGGCCGGTCTGGGGGAATTATAGTGAAGGGATAGGGCTCTTATCCACCCTGCCGGCCAGTAGCGTTGTGCTTTTTTTAACGTGTTGTACTTTGCTGTTTTGAAAGACCGTGCCCAGCCTAGCTTTCTTCATTATATGCTGTTATTATTGTTATTTAGGTAGTTGCGGCCCGTGGCTGGGTTCTAAGATGCTCGGCCCACCCTGCTGACATTCGGTTTAATCCTTTCGACCCCTCTAGCCGTTAGCCTTTTGTTCATGCCATTTCTGCCTATATTTAATATTGGCTTCTTTCCTCCACATTTCCCGCTATGCTCTGTGCAGGTCTCTGGGTTCTGAAAGCGGCCGCAGACTGTCAAGTTGATCTATCTTGTCGACTATTCGACGCCCCTTCCTGGCAGATGTTCCTTTCTCTGTGCAGACTTGGGGTCCCTCAAGCCAGGTATTGGGCTGAGGCCTAGTCGGCTTTAAATAGTGGGAAAATCCCTTACACTTAAGTATTGGGGAAAATCCCTTACAATTACCCTATCAATTCCTCTTGGACTAGTCCAAGAGGAATTCTTTCTTCATTCCTTAACCCTTCGCTTTGCTAGATCTCTCGGCCCTCTTCGCTGTGTGACAAGCGATCGTCCACTTTACACCCACGTGGCAATTGTGGCATTAGTTACGTTTTTGCATTGAATGGTGCCCCTTCGATTTATGCGTCAGCATATATACTGCAGCCGTTGCGATAATCGAGGAATTCTAGTACTTTGGGGGGACACGTGGTGATACGTGGAGTTATGGCACCTTAGGAGGTCAAACGCCAACCCCACCAATATAAGGACCCTCATCCACGTTGGGAAACCCATTATACTCGCTGTCTTTTTTTCCTTCATTCTGTGACTCTTGCTCCGCTGCTTGAGTTCTTAGTTCTTTGTCTTTCTTCGCTTTTCTTCCGAAGTTCATTTGCATTTCCTTCTATCTTTCATGGCTCTGAAGAAATCTTCACGCCCTAGTGGGCGAAGAGTCCTCTGGCAGTGCTCAGGTCACTACTGGTCATGGCGGTTCCACCCTGGACGATTTTGTAGGGTGGAACCGCCAATTCTCCGTTATTGAGGTCTCGAACCCTTTGTTCTCGTTCTTGCCCTTTTGCTTATTGTGACTTTGAAACCATTTTCCACAACCGACAGGCGGTTTCAGGCGTCTCCTAGGTGATGATCATCTCCACATGACTCAATTAGTTGCCTCATTATGTCCCTGGAGATCTCTGCTTGCCATATCGGGCTTGGTTGCAGTGGTGAATGGCCTTAGTCCAGTAAGCGATTCTCTTATCACTGATCACTATTGATGGTTGTTTGCCCGCCTATTCCGGTCATCTTGGTCCTGACTCATTTCTCTCAATCTTCCCATTCTCTCTTACTCCAATCTTCGAGCCAGGGAGCAGTGTCGTTTCTGCTGCTCTGCATATTTTCTCTTCCCTTGTAAGGAGAAGCAGTCTTCGGTATTGTGTGAGGTGGACTGATCGTACGTGCAATAGTGGCATGTTGTCCCTCGATCGTCTTCCTTATGAATTCCCCGGCCGGTCATATCATGGTCCGGGTACATTTGTCGGGACTTCTTCCCGCCGCTTTTCTTGGGAGCCCTTCTCTCATTTTTCATGAAACTTGGCCTTGGTTGGGACCTTCGCCCTCTTCTCGGTGCACTCCATTTTCTTCCTTTGTGGCTCCGTCATTGCTCGGAAAGTATCCTTCGCGTTGATAAAGTTATCGGTCTGGTCTATAAACTCTCGCAGTGTCGCAGGAGTCCTTCTGGCCAGCTCCACCATAAACTAAGATCGTGGCCAGACCCCTCCCAGGAGCACCACCAAAGTTATCTTCTCATCTTGGTCGTCGGTAGTCATGCGCTCTTTGTTGAACCGAGATAGGTATGACTTCAGGCTTTCATCCTCTATTTGTTTGATGGTGAAGAGATATGCAGTTGGGCGCCACCTCCTACTACTGGACATGAACTAGGTTAAGAACAATTTGGCCAGTTCGCCGAAGTTGTCCACCGATCTAGGTGCTAGTGACCTGAACCATGTATGTGAAATGCCCTAGAAGCTACTTCCCTGGGGAAGCCATGCAGCATCATGTGAGTTTTGAAAGTTTCTAGGTGCTCAAGGGGGTCCCTTCCTCCATCATATACTTCCATAGTAGGGACTCAAAACTTTGGTGGTAAATAAAGGTGTGACAAAAAACCAGTGAATCGATAAACTGAACCGAACCCGATCGAATCGGTGGGTTGGGTTCAGTACTGAATTTGATTCGGTCAGGTATCGATTTTATTTTTCTTAAAACCGGTCAAAATCGGTCCAGTTCCTTTTTTTTCTAAAGCCGAACTGGACCGAACCGGACCGGTTCATATATATTATAATTTTTTATATTGTATATAATTTTTATATATAATATATAATTATATATATAATAGCTTTGTATTATATGATAAATTACTAATTAATATAATATTAAATTTTAAAATATTGTATCACTATAATCTATTGTATTAATAGTTATATTAATAGTATACAGTGCGTATTAATAGTTATACTAATATTATATTACTATATATTATGATATACTATAATATATCACTACATTATATATTATAATATATCATTATAGTCTATAATATAATATCTCACTATAGTCTATAATACAATTATAATATATATTATAATATACTATAATATATTATCATTATAGTATTATATACTATAATATTCTATATATAATATAGTATATAATATATTAAAACCGAATCAGACCGGATCTGGTAAAACCGGAAGTACCAGTTTAGGGGGGTAATCGGTGCTTAATCAGTTATTGAAAATGTAAAACCAGTATATACCGGTTCGGTCCCAAATTTTGTCCAAAACCGGACCAAACCGGACTCGTTACACATCTAGTGGTAAAGGCACCGCCATTACTTCTTTAGTATAGGGTAGACCCGTGCTTGTGAGCAACTGGTCTACTGTCGACGACGTACCTACCTTCCTTGTTATCTCCTCGTATTTTCCTTTGAGGCTGTGGAGCTCGTCCTGCTTATTCTTCTACTCTTCTTCCTTGTTAAGTCCCGCGTGCGTGTTTTGAAATCTCACGTGCTCAGTGTCATTAGATCCTAACCCGTTATCCTGCTCCTGTTGGGGTTTTCTAAGCTTCTCATTCTCCTTGCATAGTGTTTGTACTTCACCAGTTAGCTTTGTTATCCATTCTTCCATGTCTTCAACCTTACTTCCATAGCATCTCCCATCCCACAGACGACTCGCACTGTTAACGTCTTGTTTCGCACATCTTTGGGTCAAGCTCCAACAACTCAGGTTTTCGAAAACGAGCCTACAAAAGGTAGAAAAGACTGCAGTTTTGAGAGGACAGCTTAGAGGCCGGGTAACCTCTGATGCCAAAGTAAATATTCTTGAAAGTTTACAAATAAGTCAAGGAGTGTAGGGATCAGAGAGATATTCTCGTACCTGAGATATGTTATTTATATCATATGTTTGGGGGGCAGACCGTGCCTGCTCCCATGAAATTCGTGTTTCTTGTACTGTTCTTTGTGTCAAAACCTTTAAATGCGGCGTGGCTCTTGCGACGGCGTCATTAATATATTGTGATACCCGAGTGGTGGAGTCATTAATGCGGCGTGGTTCTCCGACCTCCTTCTCTCAGTCTGTCTCACCTCTTGTCTGTTCATGCCTTCTCTATCAATAAATCAATGGCTCCACGTATATCATGCTTGCTGCGCAGGCGGGTACTTAAGGATTGGACACTGCTCGAGGGGTCCTCAGACCGACGATTCTTATCCCCTGCAGCACCACTTTTCTTATAGGTTGTGTTCAGATGAACTTTCCCGTGGGCCGGGTTAGGGACTATTTATCCTGAGCTGGGCTTTTGATCTTGCTTGTCTTTTATGCTCGGGCTTCTTAGGCTTGGGGGAGTCCCATACAATGATATTTTTAAATAGTTATTTTTCAAAGTATAAAAGCAAGTTTTTTATCTAAAATATAGAGGGTAGAAGTCTTGGGAAATTTTATTTAAATAAGAAGTTTTGTTGAACTTATTTCGACATCTTTAATCCTTTTCTTTTTGTGACACTATTTAATTTTATTTTTGAAATATAAACCCTTTTTATCTTTAAATTATTAGAAATTTTACATTTTGCCCCTTAAAATACAAAGATTGACAGATTATATTCTTATTATCAGAAACTAATATTTTACATCTTTTATTAAGACCAAAACGTTCTTATTGTGCCATGTCATTTATTTTCATCCATCTTAGCTATTAGAATTGAACAAAAAAATACAAATTATAATTTTTTCTATCATTGGAGGGTGCAATATGTCAATTTTAAGATTTAAGGATGCAAAACATAAAATCTCTATTAATTTGTGAATATAAAATCTAGAGATGTGATGCAGTCACAAAGTAGTTTTACAAAAATAAATTTATAAACTGACGTGATTTTATATAATCTGTTAGATCTATTTTATAATAAAAGTAACTTTACAATCTGATGAACTACATCAAGTCACGTCAGTTTGTGAATTTATTTTTATAAATTTATTTTCATATTGCTAAAATATTTCTCTTAAATCTATTGTGGAAATATGTGCTTGGACATGCACATACCTGTTTGGATTGAGAAATGATCTCAACTCATCTCATCATTACAATTTTTCTAAATTTTCACACAAAATATAATAAACAATTCAATTTTTTCAAATCTCAAAACAATAATAATATTAAAAAATAATATTCTAATAATATTTTATTCAACTCATCTAAAATCATCTCATCTCATCTCTCTATCCAAACGGAGCAATACTTTGACTATGGCCTATTAGGGAAGTAAGATGATCTCATCTCATCTCAAAATTTCTCATAATTTCTTTCCAAAAATTATTCAAATATAAATATTTTTTAATTTCAAATATTCAAAATTTTCATATAATTATTACCTAATCATTACAAATTTTTCAAACTTCCAAACAAAACATAAAAAATAAAAAAAAATAAAAAAATCTTAACTCAAACTATTTTATTACTATTTATAGAATTGTCATCTTATATCATTACTCAAACATGACCTAAATATTGTGAGTTGTGAGTTGTGACCATTAAAAAAATGAAGTCCAAAATTGGCTTCCCCTTGTGTAAAGAGAAAAATGGATATATAGACATTGGCACGTTTCCATTTATCATAAGTAGTTTTACAATAGGGCGGGTCTGGCCATTTCAATTTTTTTTTTTTAATTTTTTTTTTCATATCATTTTTTAATACTTAAAAATATTTTTTTAAAAAGAAAAAAATTTATAATATTATTAAAAAATTCTTTCTTAATCATTAAACAAAAAATAATAAATAATAAAATAATTAAAAAATACAGCGGTAGGTTACAGCGGGATCCCTAACTTTTTCCTTTACAATATTAGATAAATTGAGTTTTAAAAACAAAATAAAAGCTTGAAGTATTTATTCGTAGAATCATATTAAAAGTACCGATGGTAGTAAATATTTTAAATTCAAATACAATATTATTTTTTTCATTTTTATAAGCTAATTGTCAAATCTACATATGCTTATAAGATTAATTTTTCATATAATAACATCAGTGATATGCAAGTATGAAATGTATTACAATTGATCATATTTAAGCAGATCTTATTTATCCATGAGGTAATACAAGCTTGTTATATGCAAATATATAAGATGTTATAATTGATAATAGTAATTTTAAACATAAGGTTTTTACCTTTTTTGATCATCTTTGCAAGTTTTCATAAATGTGATTCTTTTTAATAGGTAAATTTATTACAGTTTTGCAAACAGAAAGCACAAAATTAAAGACGACAAAGGCAACAGCTACAGACTTGCAACCATTGAAGAAAAAGAAGATAAGAAGAAACTACCAGTTCTCAACAAGAGAACAAAATTTGAAGTTATTCTGATGGGATCGGTTCGGGGTAAAAATGAGTGCACATGTGTTGAGCCCGCCGAAGAGTCCACGAAAGATTGAAGGCTCGATATGCAGGGGAGACCCAATACAAATTGAGGATTAAGGCGAGATATAAGTGAATCTTTCATAATTATAATACAATAAAATATAAATTATTATATGGAATATTTTTAAACTTTACAATAAAATGAGATTTTATTTAAAATCTTTAAATATAATTTTTGTGAATTTATATTTACAACAATTTAAAATAAAGCCTCAATACAGATTTTGTGTCTCAATTTAGCAAGATCTTAAAAAAAATTATTTAAAATATAGATAATTCATTGTATTACTTATAAAAAAAAATCATTGTATATTAAATATTAAATTTAGTATTATGGGACCTTGCACACATTGAAAACTATAAAAATTATTTACAATTTTATTTAATGAAATGGTTTTTATTTTTATTTTAAAAAAAATACCTCATTTTTATTTTTGTGGGCCTTACATAGGGTGGGGGCCTTAGGCAATGGCCTAAATGGCCTTACCATTGAGCCGGCCTTTCGATATATAATAGTGTAAAAGAGAAATTGAGAGTTGTTAGTAGGGGTGGGCAAAATTTTCAAGCTCCGAACTCCGTTCAAGTTCCAACGATGCTCTGACTTTAACGGAGTCGAAGTTTACGAAATTCAGAGTCGGAATCGAAGTTACTCCAACTCCAATAGTCGGAGTCGGTTTTTTTTTTTTTAAATACACATGATCAAAATGACGTCGTTTCACTTCAAGAGGAACGATATTGTTTCGTAGGCCCTGCTACCGTTTTGTCTTAATCAGGTAAGTAAACGACGTGTTTCGTGAACGGAGGGGGTCCAAAACACAGGACCTCCTTCTTCCCCCCTCACTTTCGCACAACAGTCCCTAGTAAGTCACTTTAGCACAACTCAGTTCACATTTCCCCCAGTTTGCCGTCACTTGAGGCCACCGTTTGCCACTCTACCATCACCAGAGTAATTGTAAGAATTGTGATTTGTAACTCTTTTTGTGAAATGTGTATGATTTGTTGTTTATTTCAACTTCTTCATTGTTTTCATTTCAATGATTTCGATCTTTAGGTTGTTAAATTTAAGAATTTAGGAATTTAGGTTTTGTAAAAATCAGGTTTTTTGTTCCAAATGACGTTCGCTTGAGTGGTGTTCGAGTGAACGTCACACAGATTGTTCGCTCGAACCTTCACCTGAGTGTGGCTCAAGCGACATCACAAAGGTTGTTCGCTCGAGCCTTTGCTCAAGTGTGGCTGGAGCAAACATCACACATATTATTCGCTCGAGTGTGGCTCGAGTGGACGTTCATTTTTTTATATTTTATTTATTTTTAAAGCCACAAACACGACTAGACACATATGTTTTTTCCTTTTCAATATGTTTCCAATTTGTATATAATTATCATAACATTTAAAATGGCGGTTGTTTGTTAATTGTTTCAGATTATTTGCTCAGATTATGGATGCTTCACAAGAGGATGACGCACAACTGTTGGCGTCACCAACTGGTACTTCAAGCCATTGACCCCCATTTAGAGCAGCTACCTCCTATACAAGTAGTCGAGTCCCAATAGATCTAGAAGATGTTGATATGCTTAATGAAGAAGAGGAGTTTATGAATATTGAGGCCGATCCACCAACACAATCTAATAAAAAAAGGTCATGGATTGGTTGTTAAGTGGGTATCTAAAAATACCCTCAAGTTTGTGATATCATCTGTAAACCATCGATGGCATAGAGAGGACATCAGTTTGACAAGGTTGTAACCCAAAAACAAGGTTTTCTTGTTGGAGGACCTATATTTTTAAAGCTTATCTGCCACCATTCAATATGGTTTCTCCTTGGTCCACATTCAAGTCGTCAAAACTACATTTCACAAAAGTTCACAGTGATCATAAGAACCTAGGGGTCCCACCCCTGCCGCCCCGCCCCGCCCCCCCCCCCATATGGAAAGGGCCTAGCGAGGGCGGGGGGCGGGATGACCCCAGCGACTTGTCCGCACCACATATATAACTTATTTATATATATATATAAATATATTGTATATAGATATATACAATTTATTAAAAATTTAAAATTGTATTCAAGTCATTGGATTGTCTTGGCCTCCTAAACCAACCTTTATATAAGAAACCAATTTAATACAATAGTCATACTTAAGTAATGTGGGACTTACTACTAAGTCTCACATTGCTTAAGGATGACTATTGTATTATCTTGGCCTCCTATATAAAGGTTGATCTAGAAGACCAAGACAATTCAAAATATAACTCTAATGAGTTTAAATTCATTTTATATTTATAAATTTTAATTTATTATTTAAATTATATTATAATTTGGGTTTACAAAAATATTTTTGGACCAAAATTTTTTTTCTTAAACACAATGTATTGGCTTAGGCAGGGGCGGGGCTAATGGGGTTTTTTTCCCCCGCCCCTGCCTCCCGGGGGCGAGGGAAACACCCCAACCCCCGCATGGTGCTGGGGAGGGTACCCCTGCCCCGAACCATGCGGGGGTCACCCCTAGAACCCACAGGTTCGATGTCACTACTGTGGAAAATGTTCGCATAAAAATATATCTGTAAGTGCACAAAATCGTATCAAGTAGTAAAGTGTTTAAAAAAAAAGATTATCAAACCCACAGAGAATAATTATGATATTGAGTATTAAAATTGACTAAATTAATTACTAATTGGAAAACTAAAATTTAAAGAATGGTTTATCTAAATTAAACTGTAGAAAAAAACATTAAAATTAAAATTTTAAAGATAATAAGAATAGATCTAGAGATTTTGACTTCATCTAGCAAATCTCACACAATTTATTCTTCCTTATTATAGAATCACAATTATCTTAAGTTGATGATAAAAATTCTTTAACTATTCAATATTTTCTCTCGAACAATATCAAAAATATCTCCAACTAATAATTTCATATCTCTATGTGAATTTAACTAATTGGAGACTCATTAAGTTCTTTAGATTTTTCTTGAAAATCAAACTAGTCACGGTAAAGTATCTCTACTTTCGCTCAACTAATGGTGTTTAATCCTAGAGTTTTAATCATAAATTACCTATCGGTCTCATTGCAATCCAAAAGATCGAATAATAATTAGTTAAAAAATTATAAGCATTAAGAATAAAGAATAAACACTCAATCATAGAAATATTGAAAATAAAATAACTTGGAGTATAAACTGTGTGTTCAATGCTAGGCTACATCAAAATTCTAGAAAATAGAATTAGTTCATAATGGAATTGAAAAGAAAAAAATAAATAAAACTGGTGTTTTTCGTTGAAGTCGGTTGATAAAGCATGCGGCTCTCGCCTCTGCCCTCCAATTCCGCATTCTCGAAAGAACACTTAAAGAATAAATTCTGGAACTCTAAACTCAAACTCTAAAGCATAAAAACTCTCAACTCTGATTCAGAACCCTCTAACTCAGACCAAGACTAAAACTAAAACTAAAATTAAGAACCAAGACTCTCTTTCATCCCACAAGACGGAATTAAATAGAAGTCAAAATTCAAATCCGAAAACAATATAAATGTGGCTACAATCTTGCCTAAAAATCTGGAAAAGAGTTTCTAAATATAGATGTTAACATAAAAGAAAATTATCCCAAGAATATTGGAATTATCTAAAATAGAAGATTCAGTGATATGCGACTTGAATTATAGAGTTCTGGAGGATTTAGTGGTCAGCATATTGATTGCGAAATTCGGAAGAGTCCCACTGAGTAGATGTCGTGTGCGTTTTATATAACTAGCGTGAAGGTCACAAATGAATGGAAGTAGAGGTCACAAAGACCACACAACCCTTTTCTCGCCTACCGAGTGGAAAGACTCCTGACCAGGATGAAAGACTCTTCTTGCCTTTCCTAGTTGTTGTCCACCATGTCGTTTAGGTTGGTCTTTTAAGTTGGTCGTTTAGACATATCGCCCAATCTAACCACCTAGAGACTTGTCGCCAAATATTCATGCCTTTTAGTCGCGAGTTTCTTTGCCTATCGAGAGGTAAGTCTTCTCGCCTTTGGGAGAGAAAAATCTCTTTACTGCCCACATGACAAGGCTTCTCGTCCAAATCTCATCGGCTCTCTTCAGATCCCACTACCTCTCATCGGTTTGGATCTATAGTCTCTTCTTTTGTACCAAAATGCTCTCATTTTGTACTAAATTTTATCATTCTTTCAAATCCAAGAAAATAAATAAAAATATGTAAAAATAAAATAAAATCAATAGTATTGAAGGGAAAATGACACTTTTCATAAATAAAAGAGTAATAAAAATTATATAATAACACTTATCAGGAAACTATGCGGTTGTCATTCGAAAAAGTAAGGTACGTCAGTATTAATAGTACATCTTACGGGCTGCCAATGATATAAGATACAAAAAGGGTTAGTAGCAACTGATCAAACGAAACTGAGTTACGAGACTTCTACAGCCACTATGGCATGCAGATTAAAAATTTTTTCAATCCCTTAATATAGTGAAAAAATGTTGATGGATGTTCTTACAGAGATAATCATCACTAATGAGATGCCTTTTATCCCGTTGACAATGTAGGTTTCTGTAAATTTGTGCACACTTTAGAGCCACGATTTCCCATGTCTTCACAGTATACTGTGATGCACGACTATTTGAAAAGGCATGCCAAGGAGAAGGCAGCAATGAAGGAAATGTTTGTCGCCATTGGCCAGCAAGTATCATTTACGGCTGATACATGGACCTCCATACAGAATGTGGGCTACATGTGTATCACAACCCACTTTATTAATAGTGAGTGGACGTTGCAGAAGCGGATTATTGGTTTCAAAGAAATTGTTGATCACAAAAACTCATCCATTGGCAAGGAGATTGATGAATGTATAATTGATTGAGGGATCAGAAAAGTATGTTGTAACACGGTTGATAATGCCAGTGCGAATGATATTGTCATTGATTGGTTCAGGCGGAATACGACGGTAAAGGAAGATATCATTCGTGAGAACCAGTTTATTCATGTTCGATGTTGTGCCCATATCATCAACCTCATAGTTTCTTAGGGGTTCAAAACAGTTGATGAACCCATTATTAAAGTCCAGAACCTAGTGAAATATGTGAGGATTTCCTCTCAAAGGCTCCGCCAGTTTAAGGCAATAATCAAACAACTTGAGATCTCATTTTCCAGTATGTTGCAACTAGACATTCCGACTAAATGGAACTTTACATACATGGTGTTGGATGTAGCGTAGAAGTACCAAATAACGTTCGAGAGGATGGAGGTCGAGGATGAGGGCATGGGGTATGCTTTGCTAGAGTCAGTTAGGGGGAGAAGGGGGCTCGGTGCGCCGAATAATTGATTGGGCCAATGTCAGATATTTTGTTCAATTTTTGAAGTTACTTAATGATAAAACTATGCGGATATCTTGGACAAAATATCCTACTACGAACATGTACTTTGAGAAGCTCTCAAGACTTTATGACCACTTGCAAGAAAGTTATGTTGACAATATGGGTTTGTTGAATGCAATGGCTATGAGGATAAAATCAAATATAATAAATATTTGGAGATGTAGAGAAGATAAATAGATTATTATTTGTAGCTGTGATCCTTGACCCTCGATATAAGTTGGCGATTGTAGAGTATTGAATTAGGGATGTTCTCGGTGATAAGGATGCTAAAAAGTTTATTAGATCGTTTAAATGTGATATTGATGATTTATATAGCCATTACAACAGCAGTGGTTAGTTTTCAACCGAAGGTGGTAGCTCCTATCACCCGACTGGCTCAACATCTTCCTAGGATGACACACATGCACAAAGTTCAAATTTATTATGACTACGACAGTATTATCAAAATCATGTATCGAGGAATATTATACAGTGTAAGTCTGAGGTTGAGCATTACTTTATAGAACTGGTTAAGTTCAACGCCCATCTATTCCAATTGTTACAATTCTCAAGTCATCTGTAAAAAACTCGTGGATATAATGGGTAAGTCCACCAATTAATAGGGATGGCAATATGTGGCACAATCCGTTAACCCAATACGAACACGACACGATAAAAGCGGGTTAGGGTTTAGCCTTAATGGGTTCAGGTCAAAACAGATTGACCCATTAAGACACGATTATTTAACGGGTCACTAACGGGTCAACCCATTATAACCCGTTAAGAAAATTAAATTTACTTTTATACCCTTAGACCTAAAGGGCAAGGAGGATGCTCCACTTCCTTCTTCAAGTTTGAAATTTGTTTAGATATATGTTTTTAATTTTTTATTATATTTGGAATTGTAACATTAATATATTTACATTGTATGTTTTGTTTATTATATTTGGGATGTAATTTTAATAATGAATATTATTACAAATTGTGTGGATCATATTTGTTTGGATTGTAATTTTAGACTTGTAGTTAGTTTTTAATTTTTTTATAGATATTATTTATATTTAAATATTTATATAAAATCAATGAAGTCAAACGGGTCGTGTCGTGTCTGTTCATCCCATTAACGTAAACGGGTTGAAACGGAATGGGTCGTGACGTGTCGTGTTGTGTCAATTTATCTCTTATTCATTAACGGGTTATAACGGGTCGTGTCGTGTCAACCTGTTATCTTACCGTGTCATGTTCAGGTTTGAAATTTTGACATAAAATCCTTAACAGATCGTGTTCGTGTTGACTCATTAAGTGTAATGTACATACCTTGACACGACACGAACACGACCCGTTAACACGATTTGACACCCCTACCAATTAGTAAGCAGTGAACTTATACTAGCATGTAAATATGAGCCAATTACAGAATGCAGAACAAAACAAAATCTCAAAAATAACAAAGCATTATTTTAGAAACAGTTATTTACAGTAATACAATATACAAAAGTCTTTTGGCATAGGTATCACTGAACATCATCATAAAAAAAATCGATACCATGTTTAACCCACGTGATAAGGTTGTTCAAACCCCGACGGACGGACAACCAAGCAAAAACAGAATGTGAAATCTCTCCTTTTAAATTTGGCCCGCCAAGTGTGCATACAAGAAAAATCACGGAGAAAACCACTTTGTCTCCAAAGTGGGTGTACTAGAAATAGAGATGTTAGTACCAAAATAATAACAGATGCCATAGTTTATACCTGTTGTAAGGTTAGGACGGAAGTAGAAACAAAATGTCATGTTAGAGGATTTTTTTTTTCAAATGCGACATCACATCATAATCGAGTCTTAAGTAGTTAAATATCCTATAATCATATACATATTTAAGACTTTATATTCGTTCTTTTTATAAAATTGAGAACTAAATACCAAAAATGCTCATGTCTATACTAGTCACGACAGAAAAATATTTCATTTTCTTGTTCATATACAAAGAGTAATGCAAAAAATGACCGAGTTAATTTCCATAACAAAAAAATGCAAGTTTTCACAAAATCAACTTCAGTCAATTTTTGGCAAAATCTAGCATAGGAGGACCGCTTACCTGAACATGTTAACATCTTTGAACAATGTCAAGCATATATAAATGATCACCTATAAAATAGACACTTAACTTGCATTAATCTATAATCATATGTAAATTTCTAATTAAGTATGTACTTAGAATTAAAAGTTGAAATACTAATGAATTGTTTTTCCATAAAGCCTAAAATAGCATTAAATTTGTAATTTATGTCAAACCGTCAGAAAGTTCTATATAACTAATTTGACGTGTAACCTCCATGACCTGCACAAACCCATACTTAGCCCATTAAGCACTTTAACCCCGCTTGCATGTATCATACTTCTCCACTAGTCTGTAAGCCTATATACATAACATTATACATTTGGCCTTGTAACTAATTATCTACGTACAAGTGTGCTAACTTAATGAAATGTGAGAAGTGTAACCCCTTAAACGGGCGTGTGTGCATGAGAGAGAGGTACTTAGATAGAGAGAATCTTACCGCACTGGGAGGAAGAGAAGGAGCTTCACCAAGAGGAAGAGGGCTAGGCGTGACTATGGGTGGATGTGAGATGGCTCACAGTGCTGTTTATGGAAGCTAGAGGTTAGGGAGAGCAGAAGAAGAGGAGGAAGAGCGGGGCGCACACACACGAAGGGCTCGACCATCATTTGCTTCGGTTCTGGTCTCACGAGCATTGCAGTTGGAGTAGTCCGGTGGTTGCTGGATTGCATGTGGGTAGTCCGGTGCATTTGTGGTGCGACAAAGAGTGGAGAACGACAACGACCTGGTATCGTACATGGTACTATGTTTGGTTTGTGTGCAAAAGAGGGTGATGGGCTCTCAGTTTCGGTTGGGGCTGAATTGTTCTTGCGTAAGGGATGGTGAGGCACAGTGACTTACGACTGAGAGGAGAGTAGCGGCGGATCTGGGTGGTTTAGGATGGTTCACGGTGAAGGATGATGAGTTGCTTGCTTTATTTTTTGGGTGGAGAAACAGGGGTTGTGAGTGTTGCTTTTAGGGGTGGTTCCCATGGTGTTTGACATCGTGGTGGTCTAATTGTGAGGGAGGTTCTGTCATAGGGGCATGGTGCGTCTGTAGCCCATGGTAGTTGGCCTTCAATTTGGGAGGGGGATGAAATCAAACGGCCTCCAACTAGCGTGGCAATGGGGATAGTCCATAGTGGTGCAACGGCTCGTTGTAGTGGCTCGTCCATTAGGCTGTCTGGGGTGGTTGCCAGTCCAAGAATGCTTGTGCATAAATGGGGTTGTCCTTGGTCTTCATTGGCGATAACGAATTCGATAGAAGGGAGAGAGGGCCATGAGTTTTAGAAAACCAAAGAAGGAGAGAGGTTTGGTATGGACTTGAAGGGCATGAAGCTAGGCTTGCCGCATAAACCCTAGATTTTTTATGGAGGAGGCGAGGGTGATAATGTAACGCCCTAATGGAAGGCTTAAACTATATAGCCTATATTCTAAAAGGACTAGTCAATGATACAATTAGAATTCCATTAAAAACTTATAAAGAGCAAGAACTTCTCTTTTCTAAGCAATGTGGAATCTCATTCACCACCTACCCTTATCTTTATCATATAGAATATCACAATCTCCTCCCCTTAAATTTCTGACGTCCTTGTCGGGCCTGTCCGTTGTAGATGGCACGACTCAAGTCCTACACTTCTAGTTGGGATAGGCCCTGATACAATTTGTAACGTCCTAATAGAAGACCCAAACTACATAGCTTATACTCTAAAAAGACCAGTCAATGATATAATTGGAGCCTCATTAGAATCTCATAAAGAGCAAAAACTCTTCATTTCCAAGAAATGTGAGATCTCATACACCACCTACACTTATCTTTATCACATGAGGTATCACAAATAAAAGGTATACATGCATGGATACTATATACGGTCTGAGGGGTGTTTACAACTGGGTTGGGTCTAGCTCATGAGTCTTGGGCTTATTTCACAAGCTTAGTCACTTAACATGAATCCTAACGAGCGATCTTAAACTCTAAAGTTACGTTTGGATGTTGAACTGAATTGAGTTGAGTTAAGATGAAAGTTGAATAAAATATTATTAGCATATTATTTTTTTAATATTATTATTATTTTAGGATTTGAAAAAGTTGAATTGTTCATTAACCTATCATAATAAAATTTGGGCCATGACCTATTCAAAATTATGTAATAAATTTCAATTGGGCTTCCCAAAAATACTAGCCCATTAATACTGTCGAAAATCATCTACTAAACCTTAATAAGTCTTAAAATAAAATTTTGGGCCTGACCCTATAGGCCGAGTCATGACAATGAATCACCAAGTGAGAGAAGAGGGTCATACGACCATATTGTTGGCCTTCGCTCCGATACCAAAAAAATGTAACAATAAGATCTTTTTTTTTTTTAATGACGTGTGCTTTTGTTTGTTTTTAATCTAGTATACTCTTTGAGATGTTTTGTTCTGATCAGAAACTGTAAAAAGTCCTCTTAAGAATTTGAAAAGTCTTCTTCATCCATCCAGCCTAGACCATTTCAGTATGCAGATGTTGTAATATTGGCAGGTGTGGTGTTTCTCTTGATTATCAGGAGGATCAAACTAGGGAACTGTCATATTCTCAAGATTACTCACATCCTTTTCCATGTCCCACTTGGAAGAAACTCTGGCATCCAAAGCTCTAAGACATGGCACAAATCATTTCTCTGGAAAATAATGAAACATACTCCTTGGCAGAGGAAATCTATCAAAATTCACATCCACCAATATTGCTGAAAATCTATGTCCACTATGCAATGGTTAGGAGGAACCACTAGAGCACTTATTCCTCAAGTGCCCATTTACTCAAATAGTCTGGCATGAATCACCCGACACCCCCAATGGATCAAGATCACACTTGCTTCCCCGCAAAAGCTTGGACTTGACAATAAGGTAAACACATGCCCATGCAAGTTTCAAAAATCTATCAGCAACATTGGAAGATAAGTCCCTCAACCTTACAATGGCCATATTACGATCCCTTCAGGGAGGCTCAATGGTAAGGCCATTGCCTAAGGCCCCCAACCTATGTAAGGCCCTTAAAAATAAAAATGAGGTATTTTTTTTATTTAATTTAATTTTTGAAAAAAAAATAGAAACCATTTCATTAAATAAAGTTTTAAATAGTTTTTATAGTTTTCAATGTGTGCAAGGCCCTAAATACTAAATTTAATATTTAATATACAATGAGGTTTTTTTTTTATAAGTAATACAATGAATTATTTATATTTTAAATAATATTTTTAAGATCTTACTAAATTGAGGCACAAAATCTGTATTAAGACCTTATTTGAAGTTGTTGTAAATATAAATTCATAAAAGTTGTATTTAAAAATTTTAAATAAAATCTCATTTTATTGTAAAGTTTGAAAATATTCTATATAATAATTTATATTTTATTTTATTATAATTACGAATGACTCACTTAAATCTCACCTTAGGCTTTAATTTGTATTGAGCCGCCCCTGGATCATTTCTCACATCAAATTGAGGATCACACCCTTGATCATAGACATATCCACTACTTGTCCATCATAGAAAAACCCAATCTTACTTTTCATGCTCTTTTTTTTTTTTGGTCGAAGATTGATTGACAAATCTCATGAGATAAAATATGATTTGGTTACAAGGAAAATGTTAGGTTCTAATTCAAGCATTATAATGAATCAGTTTCAAGGATTAAAAAATTATTATTATTTTTTACTTATCTACAAATCATTTGATGTCATGTAAAAAAATAATAAAATGGTAATAACTTAAAAATGATTATAATAACACTTTTTTGTACTAAAAACTATATTACTAATATTTACTGTTAATTTGGCTTAGAGACAATCATCTTATTAGTTTCTTAGATCCATCATTTAAGTAGAAAATAATTTAAAATGTGAAGACAATAAATTCAAAATGAAAAAAAAAAAAATCTTTTAAAAGTACATTTACATAAGAAAGGAATTAGATCACGATAACGGTTAAAAAAAATTAAAAAACCGAAAAAACATATAGGATTAATATAGAAAGCTAAATAGTAGACAGGAAAAAATTCAGACAAAATGAAAATTGTATTAATTATTTCTTTATTATTAATAAAAAATATCTTATTCATTATATAAAAATGAATTTATAAAATAATATGATTTAATGTGATACGTCAAATTTTAAAATTATTTTTATTATATAATGGGCGAGATAGTTTGGTAATTTTATAAGTTTAAATCCATGATTCCCGACTGTTTCTCGTGGCAACCTGACGGAAAATGAACTTAAACGACATGACCACATGTGAAAGACGGGCGAGTAAGGAACGGAGAGAGCTCCAAAGTCTATAAAACAAGTAAGTACATCGTATCCAATACGGCCAGACACACAACCTTCTACAGCCATATCCAATCTCTTTCCCATACTCTCCAACCTCCAATTCCGGAACAAAGAATTCAAAAAGAAGAAAGCATTTTTTTTTTTATCAGATCTCCGGCTAAGTCAGAAATTCAGAATCCCAGACACAAAAGTTTTTTTGTTTTCCTATAATGGGCTTTGAACTGCTGGATCTTGATCTTGGGGATTCGAGTTGAAATGCAGCCGAATCTGTTCCCGTTCGGTACTGTTTTGGGAAATCCGTTCTTGTTCAATGGCGATTTGAGCGAGGGGTTCGAGAGCTCTAGGGTTTTCTTCTTGGTCCCGTTCTTGTTGTTCCAAGGAGGCGGGATGGATTTGTCCAAGGTAGGTGAGAAGATTCTCAGCTCGGTTAGGTCCGCCAGATCGCTTGGACTTCTTCCTTCTACTTCTGATCGCCCCGAGGTAACTAACTGTACACTGAATGTAGCTTCTTGAATGCTCGATTTCGATCAATTGGAACATATTGTTTGATCGAAGAGGTTCTGTTTGACTGCTGAGAATATGCAGGAAAGTTAAGAATATTGCTACATTATGTATTTGTAAGTGTTACTTGGGGAGGCCAAATTCGACAGTTTGGCTTTTCCTTGAGTTTCTACTAATAGGAGTCCTTACATAATTTTCACTACTTAGGGCGTCTGTCAATAATACGAAAATGGTACGTGTACGCTGCATCTACGGTAGCAGATAATTGATAGACGCATGCTGGAGTGCCAACGATACGAAACTAAATAGGTTGGGTATTATCTTTGTCCTTTTTAATGATTATTATAAAGTCATCTGTTTTATGTGTTCGCTATCGGAGAACTTGGGTGCACTCAAGAAGAAAATGCTGCCTGAAGTTTTTTGGGCTTTACGATTAAGGTATAGTTTAGGGGAAAAGAAGTAATACATAGGTCCAATGAAAATAGTTATTTAGAAAGTCGGCTCTCCAGTTATTTGTCTATTGTCGTAAAAGTTTGTCTAGGAATCTTCCTCTCTTCCATCATCAATGAAACAACCTCCATGTTAAGATTCTTTAGACTAGGATGCATGGCTTCCACGAGCTTTTAGGGACGCAAACAACTTGGGTTTCTTAGCTTGGTCCTAACTTACAAGTTTAGAGGAACAAAAGGTTGCCCACCTTAATTAACAACTCATCTTTTGGTTAATGTACAATGAGAGCTTTCCTAAAAGAAAAATTTTATGTAACATAAGGAAGGGGGTGTTAAAAATGGCATTTTATTAGAGTTAAAGTCCCTGACCCCACATTGGGTGGGTGAGTTGTGAGGTTGTTTGGGTGCCATGTCCCACGTGGAATATATACTAGGCGGAAGTACCGAAGTAGGCCTTACAAGCAATTATAGGGAGTTTTTAATTGTAACATTAATGACTCCCTTTGTAGTATAGCACACATTGGTTTGTGCATCCTAGGATTGTGACATAGGGTATGCATCATTGACCCCTCAAATCGATTGTCGATGAATTCAATGACCAAACCAATTGGTGTCGGAAGTTGGAAACAATCACTTGAATCAACCAACCACCGTAGGGCCTTCAAACCGTGCCATTGTGTGGTATTGCTTAAACTACCACTAGATTTGCATCATATATAGTGACAGGGTATGTGATCTTGCACTCTACCACCTGATTGGTGCTTTACCTTATTGAATAAAGAAGGGTTTAACGAGGTATTTTACCTCACAATCCCCTTGAATTCTCTCTCTATTCCCCTTTATGAGTACATTAAATCGAGGAAGGGGAGCACACTGCCCCTTCTGCTCTCCTTTCCTTCCATCCAAACAAAGTTAAGCTTGAAGGCTCGAAGCTCAACCAGTTCACATGTAGTGCCTTAGGCCCTGTTTGGATTGCAAGATCCTCTCATCTCATCTTATCTCAACATCCAAACACTACAAACACAAACACTTTTCAATTTTAGATATTCAACTTTTTCATATAATCATTTTACCTAATCATTACAACTTTCCCAAACTTCTAAACAAAACATAAAAAACAATTCAACTTTTTCAAATCCCAAAACAAAAATAATATTAACAAATTATATTCTAACAATATTTTAACTTTATAACATTTTTATTCAACTTTTTCTCTCTTTTTCCAAAACTCCATAAAACATCTTAACTTAAACCATTTCACTACCATTCATAAACCATTTTACTACTATTCACAGATCATCTCCTCTCATATAACTATCCAAACAAGGCCTTAGTTGCCTTAGATGAAATACCTTCAATGAGGTACAGTTTGTGCGCAACAATGTGCACTTTTTATTGAAGTCAAGCCATAAAATAGAAAAAAAGGGGTTCTGCTTATGTTGTATCACTCAATATTTTAATAAATTATTTTGTCATTATTATTTTATTATAGGGCCTGAAATGGTTGAGTTTACCCTATTACACTAGTGTGCATTACATGCACGCTTTATTTTATTCCATATATGTCATGGTTTTTCAATTCTTTGTTGACAAATTTGGAGGTTAGAATCTTAATTTAAATACTTTTTTCCCCTGAGTTTGTAATAATTGTGCTTTTTTATTTTGATTTGACATCATGAATCTCCTGATGCATAGAATGCTAGATTTCAAAATATCTAAGTTATGCCATCTCCTTGGGCTTGATGATCGTACTGTAGAAATTATTTTTTTGATAAGCGATTGTACTGTAGAAATTATGAATAGAGAATCTGTGTCAAAGTCAAAGAAAGGCCTAATGGATGGATCTAATTAAATTAAGAGATAAAAATGGTGCTTGTTAGTCCCTTAGAGTGAGCTTACTTGGTGTAGTCAGGGCGGTTCCCAAATATAACATATACGCTTTTAGATGATTACCATTGCTGAGAGCTTAATTCATATGTTCTCTATCACCTTGGTTACAGGTTCCTGCCCGTGTTGCAGCAGCAGCAGCTGTTGCTCATGCTCTTGCAGGATTGCCTCCGCATCAGAGGTTTGATCTGCCATCAAGTTCAGAAGGGCTGAGATCGATATATGGAATCAGACCTTCTGGTCAAGTTGTGGAGGAGTTAGAGGAAGGCTTCTATGGAGAGGTGCTATTTGCTTATATCACTCTAGTTCTGATATGGGAGTTCTTATGTTGGTACTGTCCTTTGATTGTAAATACTTGAGGCATTTTTTTGCATTGATGTTTCACTAACGTTTTTCATGTAGTGGCAAGCTAGAAACACTTTGGCAATTAATATATCTCATCTTTTGTATTTAGATGATACTTTGTTGTTTTGTGAGGATGATCCGAATCACATTTAGTGTTTGCGAGCTCTATTCCTATGTTCTGTAGCCGTATCCGGATTAAAGGTAATCTTAGCTTAGTTGGAACAATTCTAGTGGGTCAGGTGGCTAATTTGGACAGCAGCTTGGCGGGTATTCTGAATTTGTAAGGTGGCTTCCATACCAAGGAAGCATCTAGGGCTTCCACTGGGGGCAGATTTTAAGTCAAAGATTATACGGAATGAGATTATGAGAAGATTGAATGTTGCCTAGCCGGTTGGAAGAGATTGCATTTCTCGAAGGTGATATAATCACTTTGATCAAGAACACTCTTTCTAATTTTCTTACATACTTTTATGAAGTATCTTGGGCTTCCACAAGGGGCCAGTTTTAAGGCAAAGAATATATGAAATGAGAGCATTGAGAAGATTAACGTCGCCTAGCTGGTTGGAAGAGAATGTATTTGTCCAAAGGTGGTAGGATCACTTTGATCAAGGAGCCAGGGCACTCTTTCTAATCTGCCTACATACTTCATGTCTTCTTTTCCACTTCCATCTAATGTTTACAAGTGTATTGAGAAAATACAATGAGGCTTCCTATGGGGTATATTTTTTTGATAAGTAAAATAACAATTTATTGAAGAAGTAAATAGGCATAGCCCGAGTACATAGGAGGTATCAAACAACATACACCTAGTTAGAAAATTAGGAGCTAGAAAGTGATAGTGGTGGTCTTCCTACCAGTTTATGGATATGGTGAGATAGTGGTGGTCTTCCTATGGGGTAGATTAGGGGAAGAAGAAATATCGTAGTTGGTTAGTTGGGACAAGATTTGTGTTCCAATTTCGGAGGAAGGGTTGGGGGTTCGTAATTTGCTGCTGTTCAATTGCGCTCATTTGGTGAAATTGTTGTGGTAATATCAATACGAGTGGGATGCTTTGTGGAGGAAGATTTATGACATGATGTGTGCTGGGGGGATAAGGCCCTTAAGGAGGTGTTTTCGAAGGTCTATGGTGTTGCTCATGTTAAGGAGGCTTCTATGACAGACAATTTGGAGTTTTTGAGTGATGTTACTCAATGTAATGCTAGTTGTACAAGAGAGACACTAGATTGGGAGATAGATGCTTTTAGTGAGTTCTATAACCTATTTTATTCGACCAGATTGGGAGAAGAGGAAGTGAGGATAAGATCCATTGGGTTCCGTCAAAGAAAGGGTTGTTCAAAGTACGTTCTTTCTATAATTTTCTCTGTCCTCATGATAACAACCCATTACAAATGAAGTCAACCACCACCCATGAGAGAAACATTTTTTGCTTGGACAGCTTCCCTTGGGAAGATTCTCTCTCTTTTTTTTTTTTTTTGATGAGTAATAAATTATATTAATCAAAAAATAGGCAAAGCCTAATACATGTATAGTTTGCCCTAGCTAAGTAGGAGCAATAGAGATGAGGAAATCATGAAGATCTAGGCTATTAAAAACTCAACTGGAGAACATACTGTCTTCCAATTAACCAAATGAACTTTCTTCTCCTCCCCTAAGCCTCCCCAAAGAAATGCCTTGAAGAGTTTCTCAATTCTATTCACCACTCCTGCAGGCATAGGAAAAAGGGATAAAAAATAAGTGGGGAGGTTTGTCAGGGTACTCTTGATAAGAGTGAGACGACCTCCTTTCGATAGATACACCCTTTTCCATCCAGCCAACCTTTTCTCTATCTTTTCTACCACCCCATCCCATATAGCTCTACTCTTGAAAGTAGCACCTAATGGAAGACCCAGATATTTCATTGGGAATGAGGACACCCTGCAACCCAGAAGACTTGCTAGATTGCGTATATTAGGGACCACACCCACCGGAACCAACTCAGACTTGTCAAGGTTCACCTTAAGCCCTGATACTGCTTCAAAACAAAGTAATAATGCTCGCAAAGTTTGGACCTGACTCCTATCCGCTTCACAAAACAACAGAGTGTCGTCTGCAAAAAGAAGATGTGAAATGGTACAAGAGCTACCAGAGCTATGTCCCACCTGAAAACCAGATAGAAAACCCCCACTAACAGTAGCCTGCAACATCCTGCTCAATGCCTCCATAACTATGACAAAAAGAAAGGGAGATAATGGATCACCTTGTCGCAAACCCCTCGAACTATGAAAAAAACCTGTAGGAGTGCCATTAACTAACACTGAAAACCGGGCCGTTGAAATGCAAAAACGCATCCAAGAAATCCACCTATCTCCAAAACCACACCTCTTCAATAAATACAAAAGGAAATCCCAGTTCACATGGTCATAAGCCTTCTCCATATCTAGCTTGCAAAGAATACCTGGACTTCCCTCCCTCAATCTAGCATCCAAACATTCATTTGCAATGAGCACCGAATCAAGTATATATCTCCCATGAATAAAAGCATTTTGAGGCTTGGATATAATATTTTCCAGCACTAGACTAAGCCGATTAGCAAGGACCTTTGAAATAATTTTATAGACACTGCTAATCAGACTTATTGGGCGAAAATCCACAATATTCGACGCCCCATATTTCTTTGGAATGAGTGCAATAAAAGTCGCATTAAGTGATTTTTCAATCTTTTGATAAGCATGAAATTCACTGAACACCCGCAAGACATCACCTTTCACCACATCCCAACAAGTTTGAAAGAAACCCATTGAGAAACCATCCGGACCCGGCGCTTTGTCCTTAGCCATACCAGATATGACCTTAAAAATCTCATCTTCCACAAAAGGTCTCTCCAATACACTCACAAGCTGCGGATCAATTGCCTCAAATGGTAAGTCATCAAGCTTCGGCCTCCAGGTTACTGGTTCGGTAAGCAGAGTCTCATAATAATGTGCAATATGACTTTCTAGATCAGCCGAGGAAGATAGCACCTGTGTACCTGAATATAACAACTCAATCGCATTATTGCGTCGATGAGAATTAGCCATTTTGTGAAAGAACTTCGTACACCTATCACCCTCTTTCAACCAGAGGGCTCTGGAGAAATGGCTTTGGAGATATCATATGGAAGAGGGTTCTTTGTGGAGGGAATTAATAGATGCTAAATATGGGGTTGATTGGGGTGGGTGGTGTTCTAAAGAAGTGAGAGGGGGGCATGGAGTGGGGCTATGGAAGTTTATAAGGAAGGGGTGGATTATTTTAGTAAATCATATTCGTTTTGTCGCAGGTGAGGGTGACCGAATCAGTTTTTGGCGGGATGTGTGGTGTGGAGATCATGCATTGGAAAGGGTGTTTCCAGCTTTATATCGTATTGCAATTAACAAGGACGCTTCTGTGGCGGAAGTGCGATTACTTGCCCATGGTTCGCATCAGTGGAATATTCTGTTTAATAGAGATATTCATGATTGGGAATTATCTATGGTTTCAGATTTTTTCAGCTTGCTACATTCTTTAGGGTCTACTATGGCGCAACAAGACAGCTTGAAATGGAGATTCCAGGAGCATAAGAAATTCTCAGTAAAAGCGTATTATAAAATTTTGATTTCACAGGATCACACCTCTTTTCCTTGGAGGAACATTTGGAGGTCTCGTGTGCCCTCTAGAGTTGCTTTCTTTGTTTGGAATGCCGCCCTTGGGAAGATCTTAACCACGGATAATTTGAGGAAGAGAGGATGCGTTGTACTGGATTGGTGCTACATGTGTAGAAAGAGTGGAGAATCGGTAGATCATCTTTTATTACATTGTGATGTAGCAAGAGGGTTGTGGGATGAGATTTTTCGACGGGTCGGTGTGGCTTGGGTAATGCCTAGGAGAGTGGTGGAGCTGATGGGTTGTTGGAGGAAATTGCAGGGCAGTCATCAAGTGGCAGCAGCTTGGAGAATGATTCCGTTGTGTATCATGTGGTGTATTTGGACGGAAAGGAATATGCGATGCTTCGAAGACAAGGAAAGAACAATGATGGAGCTGAAGAATTATTTTCTGCACACTTTACTGCTTTGGTTTTCAGCTATTGTATTAAATGGGGATGATATACATGAATTCCTATCTTTAGTTTAACGCTCTTAGAATGTATCTAGGTGCTCAACTGTATACTTCCTGTGTACTAGGTGTATGCCTATTTCATTCACATCAATAAAGGTTATATCTTACTTATCAAAAAAAAAAAAAGTCAACAACAATGGCCCAAGTACAAAGAATTCTAAGAAAGAAAACTTTCAATTCCTCCATCACCTCTCTTTGTCCTCGAACGTCCGTTCATTCCGCTCCTGCCACAAACACCACACGATGCATATAGGGATCATCCTCCACACGGCTTTAATAATTTGAATACCTCTCAAGTTTGTCCAGCTAGCCAAAACCACCACAACTGTTTCAGGCATAACCCAAGCCAAATCTACTCTACCAAGAACCTCATTCCATAACCCTCTAGCTTACTCACAATGTAGTAGAAGATGGTCCACAAATTCACCCCCCTTGGGAAGATTCTCACAATGGATAATTTGATAAAGAGAAATAGAGTTGTGGTAGACTGGTGTTGCATGTGTAAGATGAGTTGGGAATCCTTTTACTTCAATGTGAGATCACAAGTGCATTGTGGAGTGACCTTTTTAGTTGTGTTGGAATGGCTTGGGCCATGCCTAGAAGAGTTGTGGAGCTTTTCCATGCTTGGAGAAGGCTAGGTGGCAGTCTTAAAATTGCAGCAGTGTGGAAGAGGGGCCCTATATGCCTCGTTTGGTGTAATATGGAATGAAAGAAATTATAGAAACTTTGAGGATTGTGAATGGACGACGGAGGAGCTCAAGAATTTCTTTATCCATAATCATCTCTTATGAAATGCATCTAGAAACTTTAATGGACTTCGTTTACATGATTTTCTATAATCTATTTCTTCTGCTTGTTAGGTGTCTATCATGTTACTACCTGTGTACTTGGTTTGCACCATTGTACTTATTAATAAAGATCTTACTTTCAGAAAAAGGAAACATCATATCATTGTGATAGGGAGGTGTTGTATGTCTCTTCCCTCATTCCTCCTTTTTTTTTTTTCCTAAATAACCTCTTTCTTCAGTACCACTTCCCTTTCCGCCAAATCCAGAAATTGTTCCTCGTTTGTGCTACAAAATCATGAAATGGAAATTTTTATTTTTTGATCTGCATGATAGCATTTTGAAACCTCTTCTATTTATCGGCAATCTAGTGAGTACAAAACATTACAAGTTGTTATTGTCTTTGCGAGGAATAAATTTTAAGCTGTTTCCTGAAGAGCTATGTTAAATGCCTCTGCAGGACTTTGATCCAATTAGGCATGTTTTAGAAAATATTCCATCTGATGAAAATGACCTGGCGTATTTTGAGAAACAGGTATTCTTGCAGGGCCCAATCTTTTTAATCTAACAGCATATTTTAGATCTAAAAGTTTTAATTGAAAATCTTGACAGCAAGTCGATAAGAGTTCTTCTCTGTTGTAGGCAGCTCTTAGATTAGCACAGCTTGATAAAGTGGCAGAAAGTTTATCTCATCATGTTATGGAGCATCATGAAGTAATGGGTAAGTTTTTTCGAAGATAATTTCATCATCCTGTTATGCAATTGTATTGAAATTACAATTTTGTATATAGCTCCATGTATATTTATTTACTGATTTACATATCTCATTGATGGCTATAGGGATAGGTCTTATATTTGATCTACCATATAATTGACTTTTGTTTCAGTCGTGATGTTTCCTTGTAAGTTTGCATGATGCTGATGCACATCTGGTATCCTGTCATTATGATATTGGTTTATAACTGGATCTTAAAATATTTTTTGATTAGCTTATTTGTGGTGTTTATATTTCATTTTATAAGGTTTCAGCTATAAACTAAAAACACGTGTTCTTATATGCCTTTAGAGCCTTAAATAGAGGAATTGTGTTTCTCGAGATGTGGTCATATCTTTTTTTGGATGCCTAGTGGTCATTCCCTCCATGCTATCAATCTTGAAAAAATCTAAGAGGACCCTGATTAAACATGTCTCTCTCCTTTGTTTCCTTTGCATCTTTTCCTTAACCTCAGTATGTGCCTGCAATTTTCTATAAGTTTGACTGATGTTTTCACGGCCTTGCATATTGTTCAGGTTCATTTCTCTCCATTCTGATTTGCACTTTCTTCCAAAGGGTCAAGGCACTCCCCTTTCACTGAAAAAGAAAAAGAAATAAATAAAGAAAGAATCCAACCGTCCAAATCTTTGAGTTATTTGACTAACCACCGAACGCCCCATCCATCCTCCAGAAAGTAGAATTTTTGTCTTTGGTATGGGTGCTTTATTAGAGATGATTATTACCATGTATGAAGAGCATCTCCTCTGTGCTTGCTCTGGTGCTTGTGGTAGGAGAATCATACATGTTCTTTTGAGGGGGTGGAATGATCAGTGCAAGATAGTAAACAGTTACATTTTCACATTCTTTGTGAATGCGTATGGAAGATTCTCACTCTCATATTTTTTCCTTCTCTTGATTTTATAAGAATGTTCTTTTTCATTTCCACACGTCAGATGTGGTTCTCTATGCGTCTCAATTATTTGAGTTGTTCCCCCTGACATGGAATTTGTACTCCTTCAAAGCATCTATAGCTTAAAGTTATGCATATTGGATATTATTTCTTAGACCATGTAGCTGCCTCTTCAAACATTTTTAAGAGAGGTCTTGCTATTGGTTAGCCATTACTTGGTTGTTTCATATTGATGGTGTAAATTGCTCGAATCCACCATGATGGAGTTTTAATTCTATTCTTGTTACTGCTTTATGTTTTTGTTATCTCATAATAAAATCTAGTTCGTTGTCAATGAATGTTTATAATTGCTTTTGGCCAGTAAAGGGGATGAATCTTGTCCGGGAGTTGGAAAAAGACTTGAAGATTGCAAATGTCATCTGCATGGTAAGCATTTATTTGGCATGTTATCTCCATGTAAAAAATGTTATCTCATTGATATGCTTTTTGTGATTATTTGGAGCTTATATCTTTACATTCTTGATGGATCTTGCTTTTATGAAAGTTGTTCTTATGGTATTTGCAGAATGGAAGAAGGCACCTAAATTCATCTATGAATGAAGTTTCAAGGGACCTGATTGTAAATTCCAATTCCAAAAAGAAACAAGCTCTTCTGGTATACCTTTCTGTACACCTCGGCAGCACTGATCTTCATCTTTGACTTTATCTTTTCTGTTATTTTATCTGGTAGATCACTTTGAATCAGTCTTATTATTCAAGAACATAGTAATGACTTGTTTCAAAAAAGCTCCCATCCTAGTAAGCATATTTTCTTAGGGAACATATTGGAAAACAGGTTAATACACCAGTCCGCAATTCTGCATGTTCTTTATGCAGTTATACTTTATAAATATTCATGTCACTGTTTCCGATTGCAGGACATGCTTCCAGTTTTAACTGAGCTTCGGCATGCAGTGGACATGCAAGTGGCACTCGAATCTCTTGTTGAGGAAGGAAATTACTGCAAGGTGGGGTTATACATCTGGTTGGTATATGACCTATTATAACACTCCAGTTTTTTTTTTTTTTTTTTTTTTTTACATTATAATCTTACTGCTTGTTGCTCTTATTTGCTTAATGGTCCCTTTGTAAAGGCGTTCCAAGTTCTATCTGAGTATTTGCAAATCTTAGATAGTTTCTCAGAACTTTCAGCAATGCAAGAGATGAGTCGTGGCGTGGAGGTATGTATTAAAATTAACATAGATTTATAATAACCTCATTGATTACAATTTTTGTTTTCTATGTTACCTTAAATTCTAAGGCCTTGTTTGGATAATGAGTTGATTTCAACTCATCTTATCTCATCTCATCTAATCATTACAATTTTTCCAAACGTTCAAATAAAATATAATAAACAATTCAACTTTTTTAAATCTCAAAACAAAAATAATATTAAAAAATAATATTCTAACAATATTCTATTCAATTTTCAACTCTCATCTCATTTCATATCAACTCAACTCACTATCCAAACCTCCCAAAGTTACTAGGCATTGTTTTAAGCTCACTTTGGATGAATATTTTGTGGTGCTAGAGTATTTTAGCATGCAAAAATTATTTTTTTGGTTTTACACTTTTACTGTTACCCATTACTTATATAGGCGACTGTTTGCTACAATTTGAGTGGTTTTCCCCCTTCATGACGATGTAGGTATGGCTGGGAAAAACTCTTCAAAAACTAGATTCACTTTTACTTGGGGTTTGCCAGGAGTTTAAAGAGGAGGGCTATTTGACTGTGAGTATATTGATCTCTTTCTATGAAGTAATTTATCATTGTCCTAATGAGTGCATGCACTAGTTTCGAAAACTGTTAATGCAGTGATGTGTATATTATTTAATTAAAAATCGCAAAGGCTCAACTCAGGTACACTGGATTTTTTTTTTTATAAGTAAACAATTGTATTAATAAGAATAGGCATAGCCCAAGTACACAAGAGGGTGTACAAGAGGTAACACCTATTTAGGAAGAAGAAATGGAAACAAGAAAAAATCATGAAGATCAAGGCCATTGAAATCTACAACATTGGCCCATAGAAATAAAGTTCTAGTGAAAAGTAATCTAAGCTCATCTAATGAACGCTCATTGTCTTCAAACGTCCGGTCATTGCATTCCTGCCATAAGCACCACAAAATACAAATATGAGTCATCTTCCACACAACTATGATTTGTGGAATACCGCCTAGATTTGTCCAATTGGACAAAAACTCAACTAATGTGGCAGGCATAACCCAGGCTAGTTTTAACCTTTTGAATACATCTTCTCTTAACGCTCTAGCAACTTCTCAATGCAGTAGAAGATGATCTACAGTCTCACCACTTTTTTTGCACATACAACACCAGTCCACTATAATCAACTTGTGTTTCTACTTATAAAAAAAAAAAATAATAATAATCACCTTGTGTTTCCGTAAGTTATCTATCATCAAAATATTACCCAAAGAAACTATCCAAGCAAAAATTGCCGATTTGGGAGGCGCCTTATTTCTCCAAATCTTTCTTCATGGAAAGTGATAGTTCAGCGGTTGTGTGAGAGAATTATAGAAAGAGCTAACTGAGAATGTACCTTTTCCTGCAGGTACCCACCACAATGTGTTAGATCCTTGAGTGCTCAATCTCATGGAGTACAAAAGTCTAAAAAAGTCCGAAAAGCTGCCAACTTCCCAATTTTTGGCCACCCTAGTGAAACTCACATTTCATTGGACTAGTTCACCAGATCTCTCCATGAAATCAGCCACTGACGCTTCTTTCTCACATACAATCCTGAAAACTAAAGGGAACGAGTCTTTAAGGACGTTATCTCCACACCATAAGTCGTACCTGAATTGTATTCCAGAGCCATCTCCCAACACAAGTCTAGTGTGACGAGCAAAAACCCGCCACCCTCGTCTAATGTGTATGGATTCCCCCCCCCCCCCCCCCCCCCCCCCCCCCCCCCCAAAAAAAAAAAATGAAGTCAATCACCAACTTCCATAAGGCTTCCCTTTTCATATTATATCGCCACAACCATTTCCCAAGTAAAACCTGATTGAATACCCTCATATTTCTAATTCTCAGCCCACCATAAGAGATTGGGGAGCATACTTTGTCCCACTTAACCAAATAGAACTTGAATTCATCCCCAAACCACTCCAAAGGAAAATCACAATGAAGTTTCTTAATATGGGTCGCCACACTCGCTGGAATTGGGAACAAAGATAAGAAATAAGTTGGTAAATTTGACAGAGTACTCTTGATTAAGGTGATCCTACGGTCCTACCACCTTTCGACAAATACAATATCTTCCAACTTGCCAATATACGTTCAATCTTCTCAATTCCTATATCCCATATAGATTTGGCCCTTGAGGCAGTGCCCAAAGGAAGACCAAGGTAATTCATGGGAAGAGAGGATACCTTACATTGAAGAGTGTTAGCCAATAGCCAGATGTTGCGAACGCTAATAACTTGAAGCAACTCTAACTTAGCTAAGTTCACTTTCAAACCGGATACAACTTCAAAACAAAGTAAAAGTGCCCTCATTGCCTGAATCTAGTTTTGTTCTGCCTCACAAAATATCAGAGTACCATCTGCGAATAACAAATGAGAAATATTAGAGTACCCCTATTGGTGTCATCAATGGAAAATCCAGCCACAAAGCCATTAGTAACCAATGCAGTGATCATTCTACTAAGCACCTTCGTGAAAATGACAAAAAGAAGTGGGGACAAAAGATCCCCTTGTCTTAAACCTCAAGAGCTGTTAAAAAAGCCAACTAGACTGTCATTCACCAAAATTGATAACTTTGAAGTTGATATGTAGCACTTGATCCAAGAGTACCACCTCTCTTCAAATCCACATCTTCCAAGCAAGTATAGAAAGAAATCTCAATTGACATGATCATAAGCCTTCTCTATATACAACTTGCATGAGATACCCAGGTTGCCAGATTTTAATCTACTATCTAGGCATTCATTGGAGATGAGAATTGAGCCCAAAACCTCCCCTAGGCGATTTGCAAGCACCTTGGAGATAATCTTGCACACCTTGTTCACAAGACTAATGGGCCAATAGTCCTTCACCTTTGATGCCCCAGTCCTTCACCTTTGATGCCCCAATCTTCTTGAGAATAAGAGCAATAAAAGTGGCATCGAGGCTTTTCTCAAATTTCTCAATTGAAAAAATTTCCTGAAACACCTTCATTAAGTCCTCTTTCCTCACATCCCAACATGATTGAAAAAATCTCATAGAAAATCCGTCTGGCAAGTGCTTTGTCTTTGACCATCTTTCTCACTACACTGTGAACCTCTGTCTCCTTGAAGGGCCTCTCCAGCCACGAAGCATTCTACTGCTCAAGGCTAGACCATCAAGCTTTGGCCTCCACCCCACTTGTTTGGTAAGCAATTGTTTAGAAAAGCCAGCAACATGCTCTTTAATCACAGGAGCCTCCATACAAACAACACCACCTATGTTAAGCATCTCAATGGTATTAGTTCTCCTATGGGAGTTGGCCACTCTATGGAAAAACTTCGTGCTTCGATCTCCTTCTTTAAACCACAATGCTTGTGATTTATGCTACCAAGAGATCTCCTCCAATAAGGTAACCCTCTCTAATTCTGAAACTAACTGTCTTCTGAGATAATTCTTCCAAAGAAGGAACCCGACCCTCCTGTGCCCTCTATACCTCCTGTAGCTCCTCCACCAAGGACTTCTTTTGGTTGCCTATATCACCAAAGGATTGAGCATTCCAAAGCTTTAAAAAAGCAGTTTACCTGCAAAAATGAAGCTAGGGGTGCGATGGATTGGCATGAGGACCACCATTGCCTGACCCTTTCCACAAAACCTTCTATTTTTAGCCACATTCTCAAATTTAAAATACCTACGCCCTCCTTAAATACCACCACAAATCCAGCAAGATAGGAAAATGATCGGAACAAAGGTGAGGTAGTCTTTTTTTTTACATAGCTTCGAATAATGAGTGTTCCACTTCGAGGAGACTAAGAATCTGTCCAATCTGGACCACGTTTGGTTGTTAGACCACGTGTATGCTCAGCCCATAAAGGGAATATTCACCAATCCCAAATCGAAAATACACTCCGAGAATTCCATCATTGCTGGCCGTAACCTACTTTCTGATTGTTCGCTTGGGAACCTTATAACGTTAAAGTCACCACTTATGCACTATGGTAGGTCTCACCAACTATGTACTCCAGCTATCGTTTCCCATAAAAGACTTCTACTGCTGTCCAAGTTCAGCTCCCCAATGTACTCCTCCATTTTGTCCACTGCCATTCTATCCCACATAATTAGTACTCCTCCTAAAGCCCCAGCAAATGCAAGATAAACCCAATCCACATATGGACAACTCCATAAGCTTCGAACGATACTTGAAATAAATTTCAACTTGGTTCCATTTAGGAAGCAAATTTTTTTATCCGAAGATGCTTATTAGCCTCATTAAGCTCTTGGACATTCCAAGATACAATCTTGGGCTTCATAAAGAAGGTGCTGGTGCCTCCTTTTGGATCTTTCTCTGCTTGAGTTACCCTCATAGTTAATAGACCATGTTAATCTCTTGAGCTCACTCTGTTTTTTGGATCCTGATTTCTTGAGTTGAACAAGTCCAACTTCAATGGGAGTAAGCAAAGTCATGGACTGTTCCTCCCCTCACATGCAATCCACACAGTGTTGGATTTTCACCCTATGTAAAACCCAATCAAAGTCACTAGGCTAAAATTGTAGCAGATAGTTTAGGGGTATCCCCGACCATGTCAATCCCTTCCTTGGTTGCCCACTCTGACTCCATCGGCGCCCCCGTCTCCTCCTCAACAAAGAGAGACTTGCAATCCCATTTTGAAAAATCATGCATAGGAAATAGCATCCGTAAGGGTCCTACTACATCAACACCCCCGCCCAACCTATGTACACGGCACTCAGGCCACATCCACTTGTTGAAGAGCCTTTGCTGGAGAGGATACAACTTGAGATTCGAGAGAAAAATCTTCCCTACTACCCATCGTACTTGTCTATCTATGTTGTGCCAGAGATTCGACGCGCAACAGTGAGGAAACGTTGAGACCCATATTTGGTTCTGCTGCCATTGACTCTACCACTACTGTGTTCATCATCTGGGCCACTATTGAAGGTCACTCGGCCGGTCGTGAGTCTATTGAGACCTTCTCCATCGAGGTTGACTGACTCCTGCCAGTAGAAGGCTCGACATCGCCACCCTCTTTGATTGTGGAGGCTGGGTCCCAACCTTAGCCTTTCCTTTGTTTTGACCGTGGGCTGAAGCTCAAAGGAGCTGCCCTTAAGATTTAAGTCTTGCCCAATCATATATTGGGGTGCCCATTTGCCGAATTGAGGCCCGATACAACTGATGGAGATTAAGATGCTTGCCTGGTCCACATTCCACATAGCCTAAGCCCAACTCCATTTTCTCCTCAACACACCGTATTAAACTATCTACTTTCTCTTGCAGTGCCGCCAGTTGCGATTTCACATCCAAAAGTGTATTGTGCACACTATCCTTTGCCAAACTGACAGCGAGCCTACCACCTACACCTCTCCACTAAGCACTTGTTGTACCATCGGTATGAGCCATTCTAGTACCATGACCGTTACTGTGTCTTGCGGTGGCTCCTCTCTAGGCAGCCAAGACGTTGTACCCTTCTCCCTTGTTTTGCTCTCGGGATTGCACCATAGCTGTCGACTGCACTAGGGCCTCCTTGTAAGAACGATTTTGTGGTTGACTCACTACCGCCATCGGCCTCAAAAATACCCCTCCTCTGTTTCGACTCACATTTCCTCCCTCTTTTACAACCTCC